>NW_024412421.1:33437262-33482097 GCF_014898765.1 Herpailurus yagouaroundi
ACACACACACACACACACCCCAAAACTGTAGGTCCTCATGCTAATTCCCATTCTGTGTTGTTCACAGCCATAAGCCAAATCTGGCTACAAATCCAGAGTGTGGGTATCCAGGCTTCTGTGCAGAGTGGGGGAGCCCCAATAATTGGGGCAAGAAGCAAGAAGGCCTGAAATCCTACCCAGCCTTGGCTGCTCTCCAGCTAAATTATCCCAGAGCTTTATGTAGACACTTTATAAAATACGGTGTGGGTTGCAGATTTCACGTGGTGTAACTTTACCAGCTGCTTTGGGTTGAATTGGGTCCCCCGCCCCTTCCAGAAAAAAAGACATGTTGAAATCCTAACCCCTAATACCTCAGAATGTAACTTATTTGGAAACAGGGTCTCTGCAGGGGTAATTAGGCATAATGAGGTCATACTGGAACAGGCTGGGTCCCCAATCCAGCATGACTGGTGACCTTCTAAGGAGAGGACACATCCAGGGAGGAGCCCATGTGAAGAGACGGAGGCAGAGATGGGCAGGTGCATCTATGAGCCAAGGGCCACCAAGCATTGCCAGCAACCACCAGAAGCTGGGAGAGAGGCACCAACACCTTGCCACCCTGCTTTCAGACTCCTGGTCTCCAGAGCTGTGGGAATATAAATGTCTGTTGTTTTAAGCCACCCAGTGGGTGATACTTTGTGCCAGCAGGCCCAGGAAACCTATCCAATGTCAATGGATAGGCCAATGTCAATATATCCAGAGGAATAGTCTCAAGGAATGCCCCAACTGAAAATAAATTCATACTTGAAGACAGAGTCAACAGAATTCTAGGCAACGTCCATAGATCCTTCTAAAGCGACTAGTTCTCAGCTGAGGGCAACTCCCCCCAACCCCTGGAGACAGTGGGCAGTCTAGAGTATCTAGAAGTGGAAGCATCTAGTAGGCAGAAGTCAGAGAAGCTGTTCGGCATCCTACAATGTACAGGGCACGCCGCACCCCCACCCACCCACCCACCCACCCACAGCAATGGAGAATTATGACCCAAAATGCCAAAGGTGCCGCTGTTGTGCAACATTGCTTCTAAACTCGGGCAACTCAGAGAATTCTAGAATGATAGAAACAGGAGAAGGTAGAGTCAGAAAGCCCTGGGATCACGTCTTGTCTTTTCCTAACGGGACCACCCGGTTTTTAAGAGCCTTAGCCTCTCCAGTCCGTTTTCTCAAAACTGGAAAATGGTTGTAATCCTATCACAGGGTTCTTCTGAGGATTAGGTTGGAACACAGAGAGGTGTTTATTTTAAGTAATCAGGTAAAGTACCAACCACATAGCAGTTAACAACAACCAAATACAGAGGTTTGCCCCTTTGTCATGGGAAAGAAGGTCTGGGGTGGGGTGGAAACGGAGGTGGTGGGCAGAGGCGAGGAGACACGAGTGGGTGAAGTCAGGGGGCAGAGCTGGTGAAGAGAGCTGAGTCTTACCCTCCCCATGGCCAGCCCCCCACCCCAGGTTTTTTACAGATGCTGGCGGGGGGGGGGGTCCCCTACAGCCTTCTCTGCAGCTAAAATCAAGCTGCAGCTGAGCCCCACAGTCCTTAAATTAGCTACCCAGGGTGAACAGTTGCTGGAACATGACAGGCCATCAGTCCCAGGACTCACCTACCCCCTTGTTAATGAGGTCCAATCCCAAGACCACCTGTGAGGCTGGAACTCAAGGTCCCAACTCAGCAGCAGCCCCCTCCTTAAACACCCAAATCCAGCCTCTGAACCCCGCCGCTGCCCCCACCTCGGCCACTCAACAGCATGGGCCATCATGTTGAATGAAAGGAGCCGGGCGCTAGGGAGAGCTTCCGTCTGGTTCCACTCACACGACGTGGAAACACAGGAGACAAACGATTGTGCCCCTCGTGGGTGGGTGGGCTGGGGGGTGATAGCAAAGGGGCTGAGGTGAGGGGCTTCCTGGAGGCCGGTCCTGTTTCCTGCCCTGGAGCTGGTTAACAGGTTAACTTGGTGAAAAGTCACTTGGGATTTCTGCACCATCCGGAACGTACGTTATGCTGCAAAGTCAAAAACAACCTGCCCAAATGTGCCAAATGTGCAGCACCTCCACTCGACCCTCCTGGGGAGAAGGAGGAACGCTGGGGTCTAGGGTGTGACCAGGCCTGCAGCTGGGCATTGTGTGCATGGTGGACGTGCCTCTCACACCCGGGGCCTCATTTTTCCGGCTCCAGTGACCCGACCCCCTTCTCCCTACTCGGGGGTTGCAGGGTTTTGTTGGGAGGACAGGCGGTGGCACAGTCCTGGGCTTGGGACCTCGCAGGCGCCCAGTAAGTGCGTCCCAACAGGCCAAACAAAACAGCATGGCCTTTAACGGCAGCCTGGGAAAAGGCCAAGATCACCATCCCCTCCCGCGGTCCCCAGGTCAGGGCCTGCCCCCTTTTCTCCTCCCGGGGGTCAGTGCGGGGCGGGGCCTCCAGGGGCGGGGCCTCGCTCGGAACGGAAACGCGAGAAGGCAGACCCTCCCTTCCGGCCCGTGCCGCGAACTACGATTCCCACAACGCCTCGCGGTCCCGCGGCCTGCCTCCGTCTCGCGAGAGGAGGCCGCAGGGGGCGGGGCGTGTGCGCGGACAAACGGAAGTGCAGGTGACGGTTGAGACTTCGCCGCCAAGCTGGGAACCGGGGAGATGGCCGAGACTGACCCCAAGACCATGCAGGACCTCACCTCGGTGGTAAGGGACGCCTGCCGAGCCCGAGGCCGCGGGAGCCCCGGACCGAAGCGCCCTCTCCGTGGCCGCGCGGGGCCGGGTTTCCAGAGGCTTCGCCGGCCGAGGCCCCCAGGCCCGGCCTCCCCTCCCTTAGTCGCGCTCGCCTGTCCCTGAGCCGTCCCCCCCGCCCCGGACGACCCCCAGTCCCCACACCCCCCGCTCTCCCCGCGCTCCCCCTCACGCCCCGAGGCCTCCACGCCGCCCAAACGAGAGGAAGGCCCGGCGAACTGTGACTCGCAGCGGCCGCGACGGGAAAGGGCCCACTGGACGGGCGGGGAAACCGAAACCCGGAGAGGGAGAGGTCCCGGCCGGACGGGCACCGGGCCCACCCCCTCCCGTGCTGACCCCGCGCAGGCGTCTCGGGTCAAGTGCGAGGTGCCGTGTGTCACTGTTTCGTAGGTGGAGACGCTCCTACAACAGATGCAAGATAAATTTCAGACCATGTCCGACCAGATCATTGGCAGAAATATCCTTTGTACGCGTGGTTAGCCTCGCCTGCGTCCGGGCGGCGGTGTTGACAAACGTGAGGTTTTGCGGGACAGCCTCAGGCGGTCGTTCACCACCTTTTTTCCTTTCCTTTTTTTTTTTTTTTTTTTTTTGGTACTGATTTTGGATGTAGTCTTAGGTACTGTGCCAAGGGCTGGGGATACAGCTGAGCTGGACCCCTGGCCGCTGGGGACTTCCAGTCTACCAGCAGTGTAGACTGCTGAAGTGACAATGTTCCCTTTAGTTAGCCCATGCAGACCGCGGAAGCTTCGGAAGGTTGCAAGAACTTGCCCAGGTCCCAGAGCTAGTAAAGGGCAGGGCTGGGATGTGACCGTGGCCCCCAGACTCCTGCACTCTTGGCCGGCAGAAGTCGGTACTCAAAGGAAGTTGGAAAAGGCAGTTCCTCTGAGACAGCTGTGCGGGGGGCCGAAGTCTCCAGGGGCCCTGGAGGGAAGGGTGAGGAGTGAGGGGTGTTGGTTGTGTGTGGCCTTTGACTTCACCACTTGATGACATGAGCAGTCGCATTGACGACCTGGAGAAAAACATTGCAGACCTCATGACACAGGCTGGCGTGGAAGAACTGGAAGGCGAAAGCAAGATCCCAGCCACGCCAAAGAGTTGAAGGTGAGGGAAGGCACAGCCTCGGGATGGCGCTTGTGCGTCGCGGTGACTTCCGTGCGGTCAGACTTTCTGCCCCTCACTTCCCAGCCGTGATCCTCGCAAGGGTCTCTTGTACCGGCCCCTCCGCGGGCTCCGAGCTTGCAGATTTTTCATGCCGAATTCGCTAGCAGGAGTTTATTTTCCCAGTGTTTATTAATGAGACCTGCATCCGTATTAGTTAAGGTAATTGGTTAACATTAATTAGGTAGTCCCTGAGTTTATATCATGGCAGCCAGAACCCAAGAAATGCGTTTCATTGGCCTGAGAATTCTTACCACTGGCAGATTTTTCTTCTTCTTCTTTTTTTTTTTTATTTCCTTTTTTTTTTGATAACCCAGACCCCACATTGCCGCCTTCATAAATGCTTTGAATTCCTGCACTAGATAAATGCCAGGACGGCAGTTGATTGTGACTTCGATGAACTAGATGAGGCCACGTTAAGCCTTCACCCTAGAGTTGATTTAAAGTCCCACCACGTAGTTCCAGATACCCGAGAAAAGACGAATAATTTGATTTAAATTCCCACTACGTAGTTCCAGATATCCGACAAAAGACTGATAATTGAAAGTAGCCATGTAGCGGGGCGCCTGGGTGGCGCAGTCGGTTAAGCGTCCGACTTCAGCCAGGTCACGATCTCGCGGTCCGTGAGTTCGAGCCCCGCGTCGGGCTCTGGGCTGATGGCTCGGAGCCTGGAGCCTGTTTCCGATTCTGTGTCTCCCTCTCTCTCTGCCCCTCCCCCATTCATGCTCTGTCTCTCTCTGTCCCAAAAAATAAAATAAAAAACGTTGAAAAAAAAATTTTTTTAAATAAAAAAAAAGAAAAAAAAAGTAACCATGTAGCAAGGCCGCAAGATGCACTTGGCCTCCAGTTTCCCCGTAGTGACTTTCTCATTTTAAGGCTTTCCGTGAGGATGATAGCTACCTCATCGCAACCCAGAAGTAGTTTTGAAACTCCCTTTTCTCTCATACCATTTTCAGCCCATTTAATTCAGTGGATTTTCATTTTCATCCCGTTTAACTCCGTGAATTAAAAACTCACTGTAAAAATAAAGTTTCCGGAGAATCTTCGGTAACTATGGTGCCAAGCAGAATACACAGCCAAAGGCACCAAATTCCTTTTGTCTTCTTAAGTGTGCTGGGCATGTCCTGGCTGGACCAAAATCCTAAGTAGCCGTAAAATACAGGTTGCTTTGAAGTCCAAGAAAATAGAGACTTGGGAGGTAAAAGACCTGGAAATTTGCTGTTACTCTGACCGATTGGGCTGATCCGCTGTGTGAGTGAGGCACACAGTTCCGTGTGGCTTGTCCTCTCTTTATTCCTGTGTAGGGGCGTCCTGGGAAATGCCCTGCCAGTCGTAGAAGCTTCTGGGCCTCCTACGGCGGGGCAGTCCAAAGTCCCGCCACAGTGAGTGAGAACATCCTCCCGAGAACTGCAGCGACGGGAGGTGAAGTGAACTTGGAGACTTTAGTGATGGGGGTAACAGCAAGAGAAGCTGGGATGCATTCAGAAGTTTTTAAGTAACGATTTCCAGTCGATCTGTTGTGTCTTTGTCGGGGCATCTGCAGAGAAACTTAAGTTTAGCTCCCTAGAGGGTTCTCAAAGGGTTTATAGTTGCTAATTGTATGTATCATTCTTGTCCTTCTCTGAGCATAACATGTCGATGGTTTTTTCTCTCCCAACAGGTTGCTAATTCACCCTGAGACCCGGAACACCGTTTTTACAAGCGAAGAGAAGACCGAATGGCTTTCTGAAGCAACTACTATGCGTAGACAGGTTTTCTGTTAGAAAGTGTGCGTTCTTACCACATACTACATAGTTAGTTCATAGAGTGATTTCCCCCCCGTTTCTTGAACATGGTAACGTCACATCTTGGACCTTGGTCAGTCGTGCTGTTAAATATTAAACACTAAAACTTTGGCGGTTCCTGCATAAAATTGTCAAGTTTTTTAGCGTATATTTGTGAACTGATCGTTTTCTATCATTCCTTTTGTAGTAGTTGCTGTTTGATGAAAGTTGCTGTGTAAATTTTTATTAGATATATGGTAGGTCCTTCAGTTCCAATCAGATTTTGTGAAGGGAGACGTGTGGCAAGTTGACGACTCTCTGATTCTCAGCGCAGAGTGACTGTTGAGCCGACACCAAATAGCACGTCGGTGATACTTTCCAAGTGGTTCAGAACGTTTAAAAATTGTTCGTTCAGAAATCTCTGGCGCTGCCCTGTTGCCAAAATTCAGAGTTGAACCGCAGTTTGCTGTCTTAAGGCTCTGAGGTTCGGACGCCAGAGTAATGAGGAATGGCCACTCCCGCTTCTGTGTGCTAGAATTCTCAAATCTGGAAAATGACAGAACTGCCTCATGTAGTGAGGCGTTCATTAGTTAGAGTTTTGCATGAGATTTGAACACTCGAGTAGGCCCCTGTGCTGTTCGTCTGCGATAGTCCTCGTTGAAAATCTGGCAGGATTTCACGACCCAGCTCGCCGTCTTGTCTTGGAGCTACTGACCAGAGAAGGAACAGAACCGGAGAGCAGATCATGCTAAGTTCGTGCCATAGCCCGGCTACAAAATGGTAAATGACTTGTCACAGGCTCAAGTTTTTAAGATACACTGTTTCTTTAAACGATTTCTTACAGAGTAATGGTTTTATTATTGACCTTACGAGACAGGGGTAGTAACTCCTACCAGTCAAAAAGGCAGTGCCCAGAGCGCTAAGCCTAGAGGCCGGCCCTGACCGTGCACGAGATCCCTGTGATTGTCACAGCAAACGTGACTCCGTCTACAAAAAAAATGGGAAAAGTTGAGGGATGGTCTAGTGCTTCTTAGAAACCCTGAATGAACAGTGTGAGTTTTTTTTAAAGTTTCCTATATCACCAGTCGTGTTTGTATTGCAAATATATAATATTACTGAGAAATAACTTGTCGTATTTATAAATAACGTAGGTAACACAAAGGAGTAAGTTTCCTCTGAGCTGAGTGAATGACCCACTGTTACTGCCCTGCCACAGAAACTCCTCTGATGGGCTGGTAGGCCACGCCGAGCATGGCTGAGCCGCGAGCCCCGGGGCTGCTGGCCTCCAGCTGACAGGAGCCCCGTGTGCACGAAGCTCGCGAGCCTGGTCAGTGGCGAGCGGAAGTGATGCGGCCGATTGCTGTCGGGACTTGGGTGGGAGTTGTCTTCCTTACGTGACAAAGATTTCGGAGGCAGGCTCCCCTGACCAGGGGTACCCGCCATGAATAAAGGTGCCTGAAATCCTGCTGTCGGAGCTTCCTTTGTGTCACAAGTGATTTGTGTGGTTTTCTACGTTTTCAGATTATAGGTGTGCGCGCCGTGTCAGATGAGGGGCTAAAACCATCACAGGATTGCATACACGTAGCCCAAGGCCAAAGGGGAAAGGGAGGTGTGGGCAGGGCTGTGTCGTGTGAGAGGGCGAGCCACCTTCCCACTGCTGAGGGTGGCTGGTGCCTCCCACCCCCCGGACGCAGACCTTCCCCAAGCACATCCAGGGACGCTTGTCCTGGGCGAGGCACTGGGAAGGAAGGCTTTAGGTCGCTTGGGCTTAGAAAACTTGCCTCCTACTCCATTCGCTTCATGAAAATTCACGGGGCAAATTAGCATATTAAAGGCTCTGAGGTCCTACGGCAGAGACATGTGATTTAACTTTCTCACCTGCCAGTATCCAGATTATTTGACCAAGGATCTTTTTTTTTTATACTTAGCACCTAATTAACGTTTGATTGAACTAGTGTGTGTAAAATACACATGGGGAGATGGCCGTTAAAGTAATCCAATAAATAGCTTTGGATTCAATTTATAACTGCCCGCATCCCCGAGCGCTCACTTGACCTGTTCTCCAGGCCTCCGGGCAAGACTTGACTTAGCCTGGTATCCAATAGCTTTGTGACCCCAGTGAGGCCTTCACTTCTGTGCAGGGGGATGGTTTTCCTCCGCGGGGAAGCCGGGAATGCGGCTGCCCGTGCAATTACATCACCCCCGCGCTGGCTGCCCACCCCCTAGCGGGTCTCGGCCCTCCTGGCACAACCCGGGTCCACCCGCTGCCCCCTCCTGGGGCCGCCAGCCCCTCGTGTGCTGCAGCCACCGCTAGGTGCGCCCGTCCCGCGGGCGCGTGGCCGTGGAGGTCGTGGCGGGTGTTCGCGCGGAGCAGCACGGCCCGCCTCGGGTCCAGCCGGGATCTCGGGGCGGGCAGGTCTGTGCCTCTCTCGCTCTCCCACCGGCCTGTGCCCGTTCGAAGACCGCGAGGAACCCACTTCGGACCCGGGAGTGTCAGGGGCTCGCGCCAAGGCAGACAGGCGGAAGTTTGACCCAAGGGCCTGGCCTCCCAGCCCAGGGGGCCCATCCGCTTCCCCACCGGGCCTCTAGCTGGTCCTTTCCTTCAAGCCACAGGATTTTAAAGCACTTTGATCTCATCTGACCAATTTTGTTTTTCCAGCGTTTCATTTCCAGTAAAGTCCCATCATGTTTGACCTTCTCAGAATAAACCTCCAGTATTTGGGGTAATTAAAGGTTAATTTGTCTTTGTGAGTGGTTGGCATCCTAACGGCACTTTTATAACACTGTTGCTATGGGAACAGAGTCCTCTAAAGCATCCACTGAAAATGAACTTCTTTAAACATGCTGTTTGCACATTGAAGGTTCCCTGTAAGGATAATTATTTTTTTTTTCCTTTTTTTTATTTTTTTTTTTTTTTTTTTTTTTTTTTGGTATTCTGCAGCTTATACATTTTAATTAGATTTAGGTGGAGGAATTGGCACCTTATGTCGTCAGATCTAACCCTGAACAGTAACTGGCGACAGTTAACCGTCCTAGCCGGCACCTGTTACAAGTGTTCCTAGAAGCCACCACCATGCGCTGGGCAAAGCATTTTATGTTACTTTGTCTTAATCCTCAGGACAACTTTGAGTGAGGTTTGTAATCCAGTCAGTCCTCTGTTTAAACAGAAGGAAGCCATCGTCAGGGGTCGGGGCGGGGGGGGGAGGGGTCGCGTGGTGGAAAGCAGTGACCTGGGACTCTGCCCACAGCTGTCCCACGGCGGAGCCCACAGCTCACAGCTGTGTTTCGTCTGCCTCCGTAGGAGAGCCAGCATCTCCCAATACTGATGGCCGCACTCCCTGGGAATCGTCAACCCACTACCTCAGCGGATCTTGAAATTCAGTTTCAAGACTGATTTTGTGTTTTCAATGACACGTGACCTAAATTCGATAGTAAACATGTTGATGTGAATTTTGATTCAAGATTAAAACTTTTCGGGGCTCGGAGAAAACATGTGCTCCCGGACTAGCTTCTTTTTTGTTTCTTCCTGGGTAAGTGATTTGAGAGACAAGTCCAGTTGAGTGGAATGCTCCCCTTGACAGAGCCATGGGGAATACTAACTACTGCTTTTCTCGTCCGGTTCCTTTCTAACCCAATCATTTCTCATGCACAGATTTTACCCCTGAGACCCACCTTGGGGGAAGAGAGAGCCCCTCTCACAATGACGGATTTCCCTACCGTCTTCTTGGGACACTTTGTTAACAACAAGACAACAACAACGACAACCCGGATGAGTACAGAAGTCCTAAAAAGGTACCCATGCAGCCATCCCCTGGAATCTTAGCCTACCAGTAATGTTAAGTATCTGCTTTGAGCTGCAGCCTCTTTGGGAAAAAAAAAAAAAAAAAAAAAAACTTTTCAGTAAATGGAAATGGGGGTGGGGGGACGTGAGTCACCGCCCGGACACAAAAATCAGAGGGCCCGTGACAACATGACACCATCGGCCCCACAAATCACTTTGGAAATAGGAAGGGAGCTGGTTTCTACACGTCAGGCTGACTCTTACAAAGGAATCAGTTCGAATGTTTGCCTCTCCTACGCTGAGGCTTTCACCAAGAGAGGCGCCTGGAAGTTCCTCAGACACCTGCCTAGGGTTAGATTTGTATCTAATAGATAGAGAGCATCTGCTTCCTTGGGCCCCTGGCTACCGCGGGTGAAATGTGATGCTTTGTCGCTCTCTCCTTGAGCAAAGCCAAAGCACGTTTATATAGCACATTCGTAAATGTCTCAGGGACGCTACCCTGCTTGGTGGTGGTAATCTGTGCTCTATGTCTATAGCTCCCTATTTGGTGGGTCCATTTTGACCAGTTATTCATATTGGACAGGGGGACATGTCTGCCTTCCAAAGAGAAACAGTACTGTTGCCCAGGAAGAATTGCCCGAATTTAGGATCGAGCTCTTTGGACACGCTTAGTTGCCAATAACAGCACTGCCTTGTCAGCCAAAGGGGGTGGGATCGCTTCCCAAGGTGACAAGTACAAGGGAAGGGTAGCTCCGGGAAGAGTGAAGTCCACACCTCCACGATGCGCTCAGGGACCCGGATATGGACCACCTCGGTGCATCCCACAGAAAGAGAACACCTCTCTCCCTCCACGTCTTTTTAAGGTTGAGGAGAATGTTTCCCCAAAGGCGTTCCTACCTCGCGGCCCATCCCTAGATGCCTGTGCCTGAAACAATCCCCGACAAGGCGACAGGCCCTGCGTGACAGCTGTGCAACTCTCGGTTTTCGGTCACCACCTGGGGGCTGGGGGTGCTACTGGCAACAGGTAGAGACCAGCATGCGGCTGAACATCCTACGTGCACAGGACGGCCCTCGCCACAGAGAATTAGCCGGCTCCACGTGTCCACAACGCCAAGGCGGAGAAACCCCAGCTCAACCCGTTCTTGGTTCAACCTGCGCCTGGTATGGGGCCCCTGCTAACGGCTCCTGGATGCTCCTAGGAGACGAGACAAGGAACAAAACCAGGATTCTGGTGGACACCCCACAGTGCGTTACCTCTTACAGATGCAGCTTCCGGATTATATATTGTAACACCCGGAACGGTTAAATGAGGAATTAGCTGGCTCTCAGCCTTGGCTGCACATGACAGTCCCCCGGGGAGCATGTCAAAACCCCATGAGCAGGCAGCACCCAACTCCACCGTGTCAGAATCCCTGCAGCCGGCCCGGACAGCAGGGTCTGCTCCAAGCTCACATTCTAGAAGGTCTGTCTAGTGGTGCTCACGGGGCGATGGCATTCACCGCGCAAATCAGATGGGATTCCGCCAACCTTCTGTCTACCCAGCTGACACTCCCCACTCGGGAGTCAAGACGGCACCTGTTACCTGGCGTTCAGTGCCAGTCACGTGTCGCTGCTGCTTCGACGGCTGGATGGTGCCACCCCGTCAGGAGGATTTCTGATTCCCTGACGGCTGATGTCTTGCTTCCCATTCACCTTCGTCAGGCGTCTGATGGCTGGGTGCTCTGCCAGGTGCTTTCCCAGCCTCAGAAACGGCCGCAGAACCCTGGGAGGCTGTTGACATTATCAGCAGTTTTCAGGGGGGATCCTTCTCCCTCGAATCGGCCCTCGAATAATCCCTCCCTACACCAGTGCTGTCATTTCATTATCCCTTACCTTTTAATGGGTCCTGAGAAATTGTCATCAAAACGCAGTGCGCGTTTCCAGAAAGAGACTTTAAATATTAAATACTTTAAAACGGAAGGCGTGTTATGCAGACGAAAACCCAGTTAATTTTGATGGGCTGTGGATAATCATCAGAAGAGTCATTTCCGGGAATTAAAATATTATGGTTGTTTCTTTTAATGATACTCTCTCTCTCGGAAATGTAAGAGAACCACTTAGCTGATGCTGCTCCAAAATCCTGTCGAGGTCAAGGATGGGCCCAAATTCTTCGTGGACCAGCAGCCTGGGACTGGCCTGGTGTACAGATCACAAAGCTGGAAGTGGTACAAAACGGTGTCCTACAAAGAAATCAGTCTCTGATGTGTACCCAACCTGTGTTCACTGGGCCCATATTAAGCATCTTAAAGAGACAGACTCTTTTGAAACCAGCTGTCAAAATCAAGCTGCCTTGCTAACAGAATTCCAAAAAGGTTTCTGATTGCCACAGGTCTGCACTGGGGGCTGTGAGCCCTCATCGCTGGAGCCAGACCTTCTAGAATCCTTTTTCTGAGAGGTTGATTACATGAAACATACATCTTGCCGCCATCATCAAAAGGAAACGCAGTTAAGATTCTTTTAGTGGGTCAATCTCATTTTCTCATGGCAGACAAGGCTTAACAAGGATCTGTGACCCAACTTTGTCTTCCTCACAATGGAGAGCAGACCCCGTACGACCCCTCTGGCACAGCTGAGCCAGTATTTCTGGAATCACTGACTGAGAAAATTTCCCCCACCGTGAACCCTGCCAGAAATTTCTTGGGCTTATTCAAGCTTATCTGTATTCCAGGACGATCCTGGAAAAAATTCACCAGTAATGCTTTGACAAGTTACTGTTTGGTAAGTTCAGAACTTACAGGGTCTCTTTTGTACTAAGTAATGTAACAAACTGGGCAAGAATTCTTTGAAACTAAATTGATGGGGTAGATTATCTGCTCTATGCCACATTTAACACTGTTGAAATGTTAAGCGTTTTCTTTCTGGGGAACTAACGACTGGTCTCTTCTGGATTGTATAACTTCTTGAGATGGCTCTCTAGTTGGTCTTGGTTCTGAAAGGTTTGCAATGGCATCTGTTCTGGTCACTTAGAGCGCTGACAATAGTCATTCTTCTGCATTATACTGATACTCGTTTTCCATAGTTGGTTCTGAGAATGGGTGTTTGTTCTGCCTGGGCTTTAAACAAAACATACAGCTGGAGAATATGTCTTCCTCAGAGACAGGTTCCTGTCTATGGCCCCGCTTCTTAAAAGGGGGCCCCCAGGCCAGTAGCATCAGCATTCCCAGGAAACTTGTTAGAGATGCAGGTTCCCAGGCCCTGCCCAGTCCCACTCAATCAGAGACCCTGGGGGTGGAGTCAGGTGGCCAGAGAGTTAACACACCCTCCAAGGGGTTCTGATCTCATTCCAGCGTGAGCACCTGAGCATTAGGGTGTCAACCTCGTTCCTGTCTTCCCATAGCTTTGGGCATCAGACTAATCAACACAAGAGCCCCCCACCCCACCCCACCATCCCCGGGGGGGGGGGCTGATCAACAGGCGAATTCTGGCCTCCTCTTTTGTAAACCCTGATCCAGTATAGACAGGGCATGGGCTGGGGGTTCCACGTTGTTCATCAATACCCCAGTTTATTGTTTTTATATGTTATTTCCTACACACAGAGGAGGACCGCACGGCAGATAATCCCATGCTGAGTCACTCAAGCTTCAGCAGCGGGTCCTAAGGTAATTTACAAGGAATTGATTCTTAATTACCCAGAACAGGCTAGTGTGACCTTTCCTGCCCAGTGAAAAGAGGTGTGGGCCCTCCAACCCAAGGAGCTGAGCCTGAACAGCCTTCACACCATGAAGACCTGAATCACTTCAAATCAATTTGCTTCTTATTAAAATGTACTTCAATAAAAAATCGTTTCAACTCTTAAGCCACAAAAGGATATCCAATCATTTAAAGCTTCCTGAGCATTTCAGCTGATTAAAAAGGTTTTAAAGAGCAGGGTAAATATTTTACTAGCAGGAGAAGTTATTCCATAAGGAGATTATTTATTAAAAATCAATAACTTATTAGTCGTTTATCTTTATTTTCGTGAACGTGCACACTCGATCCCGGCACAGCTTCTGTTTCCCGAAGCAGGTTAGCCTGTGAGTTGATGATTTTATAATATGTAGATGTGTTGAAATAGCATTTAACTTGAGAAAGTAACAAGATTTTACTCTAACAAGTGAGAGATCTGTGAAATTACATTTTAAAAGAACTTTTGGAGGGTTTTAAGGATAGTTTCAGGCACTTAAAAAGAAATCACATTTGCCGTTTTGAAAAACAGATCAAATTTCTCATTTATCTTTTGAGTTATGTTTCCTAAAGAAAGTCACTAACGCAGGACTGACTTTTTTTTTTTTTCTTATGGGTAGAAAGGAAAGCATTTTAATACTTGAGCCCAAAATGAAGGCACTGAGTTCAGTATTTATGGTCCAATCTTTTATTTCGATAATAAAAGGAATTAGAATCCCTTCAGTTGCAGTGACTCAAACGGCTTAAACAGTAGGGATATTTAATGACCCCATAAAATGAGAAGGTCACAAGGCTCTGGGGACGCTTTGCGAGTCAGTTCCGCTCTGTCCTGACTCCAGGCTGACTGCACGGTGCCCCTGCAGGCTCTCCCTCACCCGGACACAAACCCCCAAGCGTCACCCCAACACCACCGCCCCCAAGCTTTTTCTGTCCGTCCACCTCTGTTAAGTTACGTGGGTTAAGTTGTGTGCCCCCAGCAGATACGTCCAAGTCCTAACCCCTGGTAGCCGTGAAAGTGATCTTATGTGGAAAGTCTCTGCAAGTGTCATCAGGTTCGGGCGAGGTCATGCCAGATCTCCACGGGCCCAAATCCAGTGACTGGGGTCCTTTTAAGAAGAGAAGAGACACAGAGACAGACACGGGGTGAGCACCGCGTGACAACAGAGGCTGATCCTGGAGTGTTAGGTCCCGTGACCAGGAGCATCACGGATGGCCAGCAGCCTCTAAAAGCTGGGAGAGAGGCAGGGACCGGAATCCGCCTCCCGCCTCCGCCAACCCCCGCGGGGCTGGTGTTTGAAGCTCGCAGGCTGTGCTCAGCGTTACATCGGTCTTCGAAACTAACACAGTCTCCAACATTTAGAAGAGCTAACTGTGCATTTTTGCAGGTTTCCTGGCAGCGGGACGTGGCTGGTTGACGATGCCCTCCTCCAGGAGAAGTCACTGAAAACCTGCCAAGTGGCTCCGGGAAGGATCCCACTGCCTGGTGAAAGGGAAAGAAGGAAAAGAAGTGGGTCCCCCCCCCCCCCGTTTCCCCTGCTTGAACTCGGACAGGGCTCAGATCTCGGAGCCTGAGAAGGGCAGCGTGGGGGTGAGAGAGAAGAGTGGGGACCCACAGAGAGAGGAAGATCCTTGAAACCCTCCCTCAGAGTCGGATGGCACCCACCGAGGGACACACGAGCGACAGAAACCGTGGGTCATCAAGGCTTCTCTGGGTGTGAACCGTCCCAGTGACGGGGACAGGAGTGTCACGGCCCATCCGAGGCAGGTAGGCGAGAGGTGGGCTTGGCTCGTTCATCCTCTTTCTCCCCTCCCGCTCCCACCCAAGCCCCTTCCCCCACCCCCACCCCCCCCCCCACCTCCGTGCCCATACTGCTCACAGCCAAGGGGACTGGTCACAGGCTCACACTGGCCACTGGTCAGGCCACCTGGGGTGTCACTGACCGGCTAAGGAACAGGAGACAGCCTCATCTGGTCACGGCCAGTGACGGCGTTTCAAGAAGGGACAGCACCCACCCAAACCGATGGCCCCAGGCTGGCCCCACCTTGGCGAAGTCACTGGCTCCCCAGGTGTGGTCCAAAATGGCCACGTGGAAATTGTCAGTGACAGTGCCGGAGCTCCCTCTGCTAGCCAGTCTGTCCAGGCAGCGAAAACTCTATCCCGGAAGACAGCTCGGAGAGCAGCCCGCAGACCCCACCTGGACCCTCTCCTCCCAGAAAGGCCAAGAAGCCCAGAGCTGACGTTTACTGTCTCGGCCCTGTGCGCAGCCCCCGTGGCTGACCCGCCTCCCCTTGGGTACTCTCTGGTCTTAATCAATAATATTATCAGTCAGGCTCGAGGCCAAGCTGGGGTCCTGCCTCCCTAGGGTTCCTGCAAAAGGAAGGAATTGGATGAGTGAATGCAACCCTGGATGAGCCCAGGGTTCTGGCTGAAGACAGTGTTGGCTGTTTGGGTTCAAGAAACAGAACCACACAAAAAGGACCCCGTGTGTCGGGCCCCAAGGCCAGGGGAGAGTAGCCAGGGGCGTGTGGGATGTCATAGCAGACCTTGTCTCCGGGCTTCCTCCTGACTTCATTCCTGTCGGGGGGGGGGGGGGGGGGGTGTCGTGGCAAAGTACTTCAAACCCGGGGCCCTAAAACAACGGAAAAGTGCTCCCTCGCGGTTCTGGAGGCTAAAACTCCAAATCGAGGGGTCTGCAGCGCCGTGCCCCGTCGTCCCAAGGCTCCAGAGGAGAATCCTTGCTTGCCTCTGACTGCTTCTGGGGGCTGCAGCAGTGCTGGGGGTCCCCGGGGCTGTGGCTGCTTCTCTCCAGTCTCTGCCCCATCGTCTGGCGGCCTCTCCTTCCTGCGTGTCTGTGTCCACATTAACAGCCTCTTCATGTAAGGACACTGGCCACTGGACCGGGGCCCACATCGGTCCATTACGATCTCACCTCAGCAATTATATCTGCCAAGACCCTACTTCCCATTAAGGTCACATTCACTGGTCCTGCGGCTTCAGACCTCAATATATATTTAAATGTCTATTTTTTAATTGTTTAAATTTATTTATTTATTTATTTATTTTTGAGAGAGAGAAAGAGAGAGAGAGAGAGACAGAGCATGAGTTGGAGAGGGACAGAGAGACAGGGAGGGACAGGATCCCAAGCAGGTTCTTCACTGACCCGACCCGGGGCTCGAACTCGTGAACGGTGAGATCGTGACCTGAGCCGAAGTCGGAGGCTCAACCGACTGCGCCGCCCAGGTGCCCCCAGACCTCCACACATCTTCAACCTAGGTTTCCCCACCTCCCATCCCTGGGGCCACCCATCTGGAAGCGTAAAGACAGAGGCTGTCATTCGCCCAGTGTGGCTCCGGGCTCAGTCCTGCCAGCAGGAAGCGTGATGCTGTGGGCTGGGAGCCCCTCGGGGGCCGCCATGCCTACACCTGATGTTTGTCAGAGTCCTGGGGGAGGCTTCCGTCTATTACCCGCAACGCCCACGTCCGGCACAGAAATGCATTTATCTGACACCGACCCCCTGGTTTGCTTCGTGATTTCACAATGTAGCAAAGGGGATCAGAGAGCAGAGCTGCTGACACCCCACGTCTCAACGCAGCCGTTCCAGGGGCCCGAGGGGCCCGAGCTGCCCTTGCTTTTGGAACAGATCTTCTGCACGGTCCTCCCCCCAGCCCCTCTCCTGACACGCCCCCAGTCTCACTTGGTGGGTGCCTGGGGTCTGCCGTTGTCTCAGAGGGTCTGAGCACCCCTTTCTCGTCCCGCTCCTCGGGTGATACATTCAGACCACCTCCGGGGGACCAGCTTAGCGTTTTACAGCTGGCTTTTTAAAAAAGGAATTGTAACTTATATCAAGGGTTGATTGGGTTTGGAGAAATTAAGATTTTTTTTTTCATAAGCAAGTAAATTGGGAATTAAATTAGGTCTAAAATTCATTTAAGGCTTCTGACAACTTGTTTGCAGGAAGTAATTGCCCTGGAGCTGACGGCTTTAATATCAGAGAGAAGAAGCCTAAGAGAAACTGAGCGGCGCAAAAGAAAGAGGGAAGTAATACATTCGAATGGAGAATTCATCCTCCCCCAAATTTTATTATGAAACTCTTAAACGGCAAAGCTGAAAGAGCTTCTCCAGTGAGCCCCTGTCCCACCACCTAGATTCTACCATTAACACATGACTTCACTTGCTGGATCATAGTCTGTTCTGTATCTCCCTCTCTCTCTCTCTGTCTCTGTCTCTGAGAATTTTTTTGATTAGATGAGTACCAGCTTGCCCTGGGGACTCACTCTTTGCAGGGAAAATGCACACCAGACTCACTTTCCAGGGAGCCACTCGCTTTCCAAGTTCATCAGCCCACAACCAATCGAAGCCCTTCATATCTGACCCCCTCCCCCCACCTTGTGCTATTGTGATTTGTAAGAAATATATATTTGGCCTTCATTCCTTTTCAGGCACAGAGCTCCTAAAACCCTTGGGATTTCCTTTTTTTTTTTTTTTTTTAACGTTTATTTATTATTGAGAGACAGAGACAGAGCATGAGCAGGGGAGGGGCAGAGAGAGAGGGAGGTACAGAATCCCAAGCAGGCTCCAAGCTCAGAGCTGTCATCACAGAGCCTGACGCGGGGCTCGAACCCACAAACTGTGAGATCATGCCCTGAGCTGAAGTCGGAAGCTTAACCCACAGAGCCCCCCAGGCACCCCACCCTTGGGATTTCCTAATTGCTCGGAGCTAGAAAGGTGTCTTGTTATCCTTAACAAACCCCTTTCAACCACACCTGAGTTTATGTTAATGAGGTGATTTCTAGAAAGCGCCTAGCCTGCCACCTGGGTGCCAGAGGAAGCCAGGGAGAGATTGGAGGGTTGCAATTTTCAGTCCCACCCCTAGCCTTCCGGGGAAAGAAGCCCCTAGGTAACGAGGCCTCCTTAAAACTCAGAAAAGGGCTGGGTTCCAAGAGGTTCCAGAAGAGGGGCACAGCGGGCGTGGAAGGTCGGCGTCCTTTCCCCAGAGCTTGCTGGGTGCATCTTTTCCACTTGGCTGTTAACAGGTAGCACGTTTCTCTGAGTTCTGTGAGCCGCTCTAGAAAATTCCGCGAATGAGGAGGGGATCTGGGGAAGCTCCTGTTTGTTGGGAATAGGGCAGAACACAGGAAACAACCTGGAAAGCTGCCTTGCAGGACTGAGCCCTCACCTGGGGGGGGGGGGGGGGCGGTCTGATACCGTCTCCAGGTAGCTACTGTCAGAACCGAGTCGAATTGTGGGACCCCCAGCTGGTGTCAGAGGACTGCCAGGTGGGGAAACACCCCACTGGAATGGGGATTTTACCTTTTACCACCTCCTACCAACACATTTCCCTGTTTGGCCCCCCTGGAATGTGTTCTTAACCCCCCTCTGCCTGGTAACCTCCTATTCCACCATTAAGACCCGACTCATCTAACCCCCCCTTTTGTTTTTTTTTTAACATTTATTCGTTTTTTGAGAGACGGAGCGTGAGGAGGGGTGGGGCAGAGAGAGAGGGAGACACAGAATCCGAAACAGGCTCCAGGCTCCAAGCCGTCAGCACAGAGCCCGACACGGGGCTCGAACTCACAAACCCTAAGATCATGCCCTGAGCCAAAGTCGGACGCTTAACTGACTGAGCCACCCAGGTGGCCCTCATCTAACCCTTTAAGACGACACTAGCCTCGGTTCTTGCAAAGAGAGAGAGCCTCATTCTCTTGTGATCCCCGAAGTATTTCCAACGTGGCTTTATTTTAACACCACACTGTCCTCAAATTCTTTGTCCTGTGTCTCGTTCCCCTGGTCTGAGAGAGAGAGAGACAGAGAGAGAGAGACACACACACACACCCTGGGGGCCCCTTGGGACATTGATTCATCTTCTCGTCCCCTTTGGTGCCTGGCACAGGGCCTGATGTGAGGCAGGTGTGTAAACGGTAGGCAAACGGTGCACAAGAATGCTGGCTGGAGCTCCCCAGAACGAAGTAATCGTGGCGAGATTTAAGTTCAAGCTGCCCCGTCACACTCACTGGCACCCTCTTTGCAGACCAGCCTGCAAGGCCAGATATGAGCCCACATCCCGTGGCCCCCATTCCCTCTGTGGGAAGCATCACTACCACAACCAGGAGCAAGGCACAGTGCAACACATGAGCAGGTGTTTTCTAAAGGGCAGATAAAAATAGCTGCTACTCTCAAAAAAAAAAAAAAAATGCGTTCGGTGACTAAGGTGGGGAAGCAGTACACTAAGCAATGTGCACAGATTTCTCACAAGCAGGACTTCTCGGAACCTTTATTTCTGAGACAGACACAGTATGAGCCGGGGAGGATCAGAGAGAGAGAGGGAGACACAGAATCTGAAGCAGGCTCCAGGCTCTGAGCCGTCAGCACAGAGCCCGACGCGGGGCTCGAACTCCGGAACGATGAGAGCGTGACCGGAGCCGAAGTCACATGCTTCACCGACTGAGCCAGCCAGGCGCCCCCGGGCTTCTCAGAACTTTCAACCTGCTAATATCTAATGTGAACTTACAAGCAGTGACCGTCTAGAAGGTGTTTCCAGAACAGAGTCTTTCGTGGAAGAGAGGCCAGCACTGCACGGACGCACCTTGAAAGCCCCAGCTCCCAGTTCTGTTTCCTGCCACGGTGCTGTGCCACCCTGACCACTTTGGCGTCCTACATCCCCGGCTTAAAGTTGAATTTCTTAAACTAAATATTGAACTAAACGTGGAGTTGGTGGATTTACACTGGGTTTTGCTGTCTTTCGGTCTGGAAGAAGCCTGAACTCCGGGGATGTGGGTGGTACAGATCAGCCGGAGGAGAGGACCTAAGAGAGGAAGGTTCCAGGCACCCATTGAGATGTGTGACTATTTCAAAAGAAAGCTGTCCTCGGAAGAACCTGTGCTGTCACCATCCAAAGCCTTAGAGAGGCCAGCATGGCCGTCAGAGTCCCTGTGGAATTGTCCACCTGTCTCTCCCAATAACACCAGCTCCCAAAAAAATAAGTAAATAAATTATTATGGGGCACCTAGGTGACTCAGTCGGTTAAGCGTCGTAATTTCAGCTCAGGTCATGATCTCACAGTTCACAAGTTCGAGCCCCACATTGGGCTCTGTGTCGGCAGCTGGAGCCTGCTGGGGATTCTCTCTCTCTCTCTCTCTCTCTCTCTCTCTCAAAATAAATAAATTTTTTTTAAATTTTTTTTTCAACGTTTTTATTTATTTTTGGGACAGAGAGAGACAGAGCATGAACGGGGGAGGGGCAGAGAGAGAGGGAGACACAGAATCGGAAACAGGCTCCAGGCTCCGAGCCATCAGCCCAGAGCCTGACGCGGGGCTCAAACTCACGGACCGCGAGATCGTGACCTGGCTGAAGTCGGACACTTAACCGACTGCGCCACCCAGGCGCCCCAATAAATAAATTTTTTAAACAACTTTTAAATAAATAAAATTTTTAAAAATGTAATGAATAAATATAAAAATGCTCCCCTACCCTGCAGTCAACGACTGGCTTCACTGGCGTTTTCTGGGCTGCCCTAGAAGCATAATCATCTTTGCCATTCTGGGCCCAGCACAAGGCCTCACACAAAATAGGGCTCAGCCAACATTTGATGCTTGGCCATGTGTGTATACTGGAGAGCTGTGCTCAGAGGGAAAAATGGACCCCGGTTAGTCCATCTCAAAGGCCTACTGTTGTTCTGATGGGAGAGAAAGATCCTCCGGATGCTGGCCTCCTGAGACTTGGAAACCGTATCCCCCTAGAGCGCATGATCTCCTCTCACTCCCAGCTGGATGTTCACGTCTGTCCAAGTCCTGCAGGCTGCGTCAGGAACTGAGGGAAGCATGTCAGGATATTTACATTCCTGTCGTCAGCATGCTTTTAGCTGCAAGTGACCAATGATGTATTTCCACCCACTGATGCGAGAAAGCTCACCTGTTGACTCTTGTAAGCAAGACTTCTGGGGTGGATTCAGGCATGGCTGAATCCAGGTGCTCAAAGATACTCCTCAGGAGCCCGCAGTCACCGGTCAGCTGTGCCACCCTCTGTGTTGGCCCCTGCCATCGTGGTAAAATGACGAGCCGCGGTTCTGATGGCATCGAAATCCCCTCAAGAAAGAGCTGCCCTGGGTCAGGAGTCCCGCAAACATCCCGAGGTGGCATCTCATTAGTCTGGCTTGGGGCAAATGCCCATCTTTGGGCCAATCACAGTCGCTGAGAAAGACGACGATCCAATTGGCCAGGCCTCGGTCAGTGCCTTCTGCTAAACTCAGAATCGGTACCAGCCCGCTCGTCAAAACCCTGGAGTTACCGATGGGGGAGAAGAGTTGCCAAGACAGAATCGGGTACTGTTCCCTGGCAGAGAGTGAACCACGTGTTCAATCTGGGGAAGATTCACCTAATTTCCAAGCTTCTCCACTCTCTCCCTCTCCTCCCCACTAAACTAGCCCTTCTCCAGCCAACCCCAGGTAGCTGGTAAACTCCCACCGCCCCCCGCATTGCCTGATAAACTCTGAGCTGCTACTCTGACCCACCCGGAACCCGACGATGAGTCTCTTCTTGCTCAAAACTCATTTCAGCCTGAGCCCTCTAGTCAATTCGTGGCTCTCAAAAGTCAGAGGACATTTATTAAACACCCACTGAGTACCAGGAGCTATGCCGGGCCCTCCACCAATGGGGTTCCAGTCTGGCTACTCATTAGAACCACCTGGAAAACTTGTACACAACCGTGTTGGGGCCCCACCCACAAAGATGCTGATTATTGTTCTGGGAATGTGGCCAGGAGCGTCGGTATTTTTCCCCAACCTTCCCTCCTCCAGTGTTTGCTGTCCATCGATGGAAAGATGGATGAAGAAGATTGTGTGTGTGTGTGTGTGTGTGTGCGTCACGCACACACGTGCACACAGTGGAGTACTAGCCATGAAAGAGTGGAATCTTTCCATTTGTGAAAACCTCGATGGGTCTAGAAGCTATTATGCTAAGTGAAATAAGAGAGAGAAAGACAAAAATGGAATGGCTTCACTTGGACGTGGAATCTAAAAAAACAAACCGAATAAAACAGAAACAAACTGATAGACAACAGAGAACAATCCAGTGGTTGCCAGAGAGAAGGGGAGCAAAAGGGATCAAAAGGTACAAACTTCCAGTTATCAAGTGAAAAGACATGGGGATATGATGTAAGGCACAGGGAATAGTACAGTTAATAATGTGTAGCGAGTTTGTGTGGTTACAGGTGGCAGATTTATCACAGTGATCACTTTGTAGCGTATGACTGTTGAATCAGTGTTGTACAAAGAGCGAAACTGTATAATATTGTACGTCAACTACAGTTCAATTTAAAGAATCCTTGCGGTTAGGCGATAAAATGTTTCACCCCATAGGTAATGGAGAGCTGTCTTGGGGGCCAAACCAGGAAATGCCAGAAGTGCCTTCCAGAAACAGCCCTGGGGGAGGCGCTAAGGCTCTGGGTTTGGAGTGAGCAGCTCTGGTCTGAAGCCCTTATTCTAACAGCAGGACCGAACGCACCATTTGTGGGGGCCAGTGCAAAATAAGAGGCAAGGTCCTTTGTTCAAAAGCTATTGAGAGTTTCAAGACGGTGACAACAGGCTGAAATGAAAAGGGGGGGGGGGCGGGGGGTTCTGAGCACCAAGAACTGTGCGTGGGTCATACACGAGGAAGCACACCCAGTTTCACTACGCACAAACTTGGGAAAGTCATCTGTCCCCCTAAGTTCCTGTCCCGTTCCTGGAAACAAGACAGCGACATCTACCACTGGGGGTGGGGGGCAGGTATAGAGACCACAGTGGGAACAGGGATGTGCAGTGCTTAAGGTGGGGCTTAGGTACCACTTCGTGGTTGAGGGGAAGAAGAGAGGTTGACCATCTGGTGTGAGTGGAGGCCCCGTCTCCACCTGCCAATTGAAAATCGAAGGCTCTCCACGATGCATGGAATCCTGCCCCTATCTAAGAGCAGCCCCAGACCTCTGGCTGTGGTCAGCAGAGGACAGCTTTGTGCAACTAAAGCCCCAAGACAGGGGAAGTCCCCAACATCAAGGGCCTTGCTTGGCCAGAAGGGATGGCGGAGAGCCCGAACAATTTATTTCCAGTTCTCAAAACTAAAGCAAACAGAAGACCCAAGTAGTGATATGAACCATTGACCTTCGGGGTCAGGCTAGGTTAGTAAACGGGTTACAGCAAAGGGCACGTGAGCTGCGTGCAACAGAGGCAACATAAAGTAGTTGCTTTCCTGGGACCTAGAACCCAAATCCCCCACCCTTCTATTCCCAGGTTGAAAAACTTCAGAGCCCTGCTGGCTCTCCCAAGATGGGAGAGGCACTTCCCTGCGCAGTTTTTCATTCGATATTTACAAGGACCTGGAGAGCTGGGCATTTTTACAGATTTCGTTTCCAAACAGATGAATAAACAACACTCCCAGGGCTACTTCTAGGACAGGCTGGCTCCCTCCACCCCAGGGCCTTTGCATGCGCTGCGTGTTTTGTTGGAAATGCTGTCCTTTCACCCCACTCCATACGTGGCTGACACCTACACGTGCTTGCATCGCAGCTCAACATCACATCATCGGGAAGGCTTTTTCAAATCTTGCAGACCTTGTCGGTCTCCTTGTTTATTGCTTGTATACCTTTCAGAGCTTCTATTGTGCTATATACACCTATCCGTATGGTTATCCGATTAATGTCTTTCTCCCTTACCAGTCTGTAAGCCCCAAGAAGGCAGGAACTCACCATTTTGCTCGCCATTGACTCTCCGATATCCTGGACACTGCTCGGCACATACCCACAAATACGTATTGATTGAATGAATGAATACATTTACCCAACAACACACAGCTTCTAGACAGAGGCAGAGCCGGCATTCAACCCACATCATCTGACCCTAAGTCAACCCACTTCCCACTTTATCTTGTTGCCAAAGATGAGCAAATGTCCACTACAAATAGGAGAAAGAAAATCGTGGGTTTTCTTTTTCAATAAAACTTTCCACTGCGTTATCATGTCGTGTTTTCTTGAGCCCATACAAAAAACATGAGCCTGCCCCTCAGAGACAAACCCCAGTTTCTACTTCTCTGCCTCCAAAACATTAATAAATAAAAAACGTTAGAATAAATAGATGAACCAGACAGAAATTGTTGAAAGTCGGGGTGGGGAGGAGAGGCTATAGGATTCTAGGGTCCCAAGGGCCCAAAGGATTCGCCAGCTCTCTGGTCCCCCCGCGCCATTCTAAAGGCAGCGAGTGGAGGCACAGAAAGGTTAAGGGACCTGCCCCAAAGCACACAGCCAGTTAGTCCGACGTGAATCTCCTGTTCCCAGATGTATGCTCTCTCCAGCTTCTTGCTTCTGCATCCAGACCTTTCTGCCAGCTCTAGAAGCTGCTTGCTCTGTTCAGCCCCACACGGCCACGCCACCTCCTTCCTGCCTGCCCCGGGAAAGGACTCCTGAGTGCATCATCTCATTTAGGGCTTCTTCCAGAAGCAACCCCTGAGCAGGATTCTGCTCTAAGTATGTGAGAGGTGCCAGATCCACTGGGGACTGGAGAGGTGGGACCGAGAGGGAAAGTGGCTTGCACTGGGCAGCTTATCAGACCAGCTACCACTGGGGGCACCTGGGGCCTGGAAGCCCTGGGCAGACTCACCCCCAAGGGCTAAGGGGGCTGGAATACTTACACACCAACTGCTGCCAGCCGCTGTCTGCAGGCTGGTGGGGGCGGAGGGGGTGGGTATGAGGTGGTGATGGCAACAGGGCTCTGCTGGTGAGAAAAAGCTCTTGGGGAGAGAGATGTTGGTGTTTCCTCAAGGGGCAAAGGTGGGGAATTATGGGAAGGCCACTATAGAACAGTGTCCCCCCCCAAAAACGTACGTCGAAGTCCTAATTCCCCAGCTCCTGGGAGTGTGGTCTTATTTGGGAACAGTCTTGGCAGATGTCATCAAGTTAAGGCGAGGTCATACTGGCTTGGGGGGGGGGGGGGCGGCGAACCCAGGGCCGGGGGTCATAATAGGAGGGAAAGAAACAGACACAGAACCCCTCCGGGGGAGGGGGGGTGGGAGAGAGGCCACGGGACAGTGGAGGCAGAGATTGGAGACGTACTGCCATGAGCCAAGGGATCCCAAAGATTGCCAGAAGCCACCAGAGGCTGGAAGAAGGAAGGATTCTCCTCTAGAGGCTCCAGGGGCAACGTGGGCCTGCCGACATGTCGATTTCAGGCCCCTGCCTCCAGAATATGACAGAATACCTGTCCGTTGTTGCAAGGCCCCCGGTGTGTGGCACCTACAAGTAGCAGATTTTTATCAGGGATGTGTGTCCCTCAAGGCCGTGGGATAAGTTTCTCTCCTTTCCTCCAATCAGCGATTCCCCCCCAGCCTCGTAGCTCAGGCCACCACGCTGACCCTGCCAGGGCTCTCCTTAGGAGGGCAGAGAATGGACGTGTCCGGAACACTGCACGTGGTAACTGTCTGAATGATCCTGCACACAGTGAGGTAGAGGCCTCTCTAATACTCAATGACTCGGTTAAGAGGAGGACAGAAGGGGGCTGGGACCTTCCCACTGGAGATAAGCGGTCCATGTGCTGGAGCAAAGGCGTCTGGGACCTGGGCCATGCCTGCCAGACCACCCTTCTACATACGCCCCTCCGCAACCAGTGTTACCCCTTGGGGGCACAAGATAGGAAAGGGGACGTTCTGCACCCAGCTCCCAGGGGGTGTGAACATGCACCAGCCCCTGGGCCGGCACGGGGCAGGCGAACACCAGCAAGGAGAAGGGAGCTCGCCTTTTGTGGAAGGGAGAGCCCGCAGCATGGCGTAGCTGTCGCCCCCAACATGCCAGGTCAACGTGCACTTTAGCGTGAGAGATCCTGGCACGTTTTTAGAAACCTCCATCTCTGTGTAATTCCAGAAGCTCCAGAGAGGCAACCCTTCTAACAACCCAGAGGAGAGGAGCTTCCAGACTGCCCGGACGCTGGAGGAAGGTGCCCTGGAGGACAGCAGGGAGGCAGAGGCAGGGAGAAGGGTGAGGGGCGCGTTAACAGCTTTGATTTGCACACACGTCTTTACTGTCGGACTCTTATAATGGGCGTGCGCACGGATTACCTCCAGAATCCGTTTCTTCTTTGTTCTTAGCTCCCCGGCTGGTACGATGGCCCCGCTCGCCACCTTCCCCTCTGCTTTCCCGTGGTAAGGCATCCGCCGTGGTTAGCAGGGAGAAGGGAGCTAACAAGGTGTTGGTACCAGATCCCTGGAATGACGGAGACACCCGTATCTTAAAGGCGCATCCGGTCAGTTCCACTCCGGCCTGGGGCAGCCTGGCCCAGGGGAGGGCGGCGACACGCTGGAGCGACAGGCCAAGTTCACGGACACCACGAGCGGCCAAACACGGCGCGGCCGGCAGGACGCGCGCCAGGGCTTCAGCCCACACGGTCTGGCCGGGGTCGCCTCCACCTCCGACGTGGGACTCACGGCGCGTGCGTCCTCCCCGCGTTCTCCACGCGGGCTAGGCCACGTGACTTGCTTTGGCCAATGGGAAGGGGCGAACGTGGTGCGTGGGGAGGCCGGAAACCGTTCTACTGCTTCTGCGCAAGAGGAACGCCGGGCGAGCTCCCTGCGTCCGCTCCCCGGGAGCCTCTGAGCTGAGCTGCTGGCCGGCGCCCTGGATGCTGCAGGCAGGTGCGCGCGTGGGGGCAGGTGTGCACCGGGAGCAGGTGTGCGCGTGCGGGCAGGTGTGGACGTGGGGCAGGTGTGCGCGTGCGGGCAGGTGTGGGCCTGGGGGCAGCGGTGCGCATCTGTTTCGTTTATGGCAGTCCGTAAGTTAGAATCACCGCGTGAGAGCCTGAGGAGTGTGATCACCACCGAGAAATCGTCTTGGGTGCTCGTTTCCCACGTGACTCTGGCGACGTCCCCTCGTGACCTACGTGGGTCACGTGAGAGAGCCCCTCCTCCCCCCTGAACAACCCTGGCCCAGAGACGGCCACGCGGCCAAGGCAGTACATGCAGAATGCTTCGTCAGGTTCGAGGCTGGGGAGACGGGCTGCCTTTCTCCTTCTGGAAATGACGGGCTGTCGAGAGGACGAAGGCTTCGCGGGGCGGGGAAGTCTCAGCGGCCACACTGGTTCTTTGTGGGAAGTCTGTTGGGGACTGAACCCTGAGCCCTATTTATTCAGAAGGCATCAGTGGCCTACAAACCTGTCTAGAACATACAAGCCTATTGGAGACCTGGAAGAAAATGGTATCGACCCCCAAATCCAAAAGGGAAATTGCAAAGACCAGCCTGTGTTTATATAAATACCTACAAAATATATCATTATGCCGCCTTTATTAATGGTTACAAGTGAGCATTCACAGGATGTCACGGCGTTTGCAAGTAAGTGGCAGGCTTTGTTTTCTCGTGTCACAGGAGTTCCCAAGGATTCAGGATAACCACTGAGCCCACCTGGCCACCGTTAGCTGAGCCACTAACTGAAATAAATCAGGAAGGCTTCTGCCGTGAGGAGCAGCGACCCCCCCCCCCACCCGATGCTCTGACAGATGTCGTGTGTTTCTCTCACATAACAAGAATTCCCAGACAGGGAGAGGGGGGCAGTTCTCACATATCCATTCCTCAACCAAATACTGGTAAAGAGAATGAGATTGGTTACATTCAGGTAACAAAATGCTCTGTGCCCGCCTGCCTTGTAAACCCTTTATGATATGAACTCAGTCCTCTTACAGCCCTATAAGCTGGGTGTAATTACAGTCCACGTTTCACAGATGAGGAAACTGGCCCAGAGAGGCTGAGTTACTTGGTCAAGGTTGCACAGCTTTGTAAGTGGAAAAGCTGGGATTTTAGCCCAAGTCACCGGGCTCCAGAATTTACCTCCACACTCCCCTGCCCTTCACTGCCCTTGGATGATGCAGAAGCATTCTGGAGCCAGAGGCAGGAACAGCTTCTCCGGAGGGCAGAGGGGGGATGGTGACTGCTTTGAGGACGGGGTAGATGCTGGAATGAAATCCAAATGCCATAAGGAAAGAGACCAGGGATGGGTGCCGAGTCGGTCCCAATGACAGCCCGTCTTTGGTCCCTCCTCCCTCCCCTCTTCCTCCCTCCTGCCCTGTCTCCTCCCTCCCCTGGGGACATGCTGGCATGAAGCGGAGGACTGAAAAGCCAATAATTGCTCTTTCCCACCTTGGTGACCCTCGGCACCCCTTCTGCCCTTTCTCTTCACCCCCCACTTCTCGCTCTTTGACTTGCGTCATCGGGTGACTTTGGCAATGTCAGCCGTAAGTGGATTATGAGAAGCAAATCTTTTGTTTAAACAGAAATTCTAATTTTCTGAAAGGCGGTGGATAAACAGTCCGGAATGCATTAGAGATCAGCAGATCTTGTCTGCGTAAAAGCGTGCTTCAGTTTCTTTATATAAGCAGAAAATAGCAGCTCTCAGTCCTTACCAGAAGCTTCTCTGTGTCAAAGGGTTGGTCTCGCCATTTCAATTTGCGTTGCTCAGAAGATGCTGAAGGTGCCTGCTCAGGTGTGAAGCCACATCTCACGGCCCGGGTGGGTCACAGGCTTGGCGCCCTCCGCTGGGCACTGAACAGCTCTTCCCCTGCTTTCTACTGCTATGGTCCAATCCCTTCAAACAGATGCATTTTCGGGAGGGGGGGGTGGGGGATGAATTATAAACTGCCTTTACCCAGGAGGGGAAACGCCCATGGCCTGGAATCCAGGAGGGCTGAGGCCAGGCCTGGGAAAGCCCTCCATGGTTGTCTAGGTTTCGATGCTGTCAAAGGCAGTACGTTCTTTCCAGCACCTCTCGCGAGAGGCTCCAGCAACTTCTTAAGCCACAGGCCAGGGAGGGTCGTCAGTGAGATGCCTCAGAGTGGATATCTCAGAGGCCACCACGACCACATAAGCAAGAGAGGGGAGTTTATTATAAAGGAGCAGGCGGGTCTCCCGGCAGCGAGGGCAAGCAGCGATCCAGTTACAGAGCTGTGTGACCTGTCACCCCAAACCTAGTGGCTTAACAGGACCATTTTGTTAATGTGCCCAGATTCTGTGGGAATTTGGACAGGGCACATTGGAAAGGATGTGTCTTCATGTCCTGGCCTCTGCTGTGATGGAGGCTGGAGGCAGCATCTGGTGGTGGGGAGGACCTCACAGGGACCGTCAGAGGGGCACTTACACGTGGCTTCTCCCCGTGGCCTTGGTGTCCGTGAGGAGGTGCCCCAGGGACCTCCACCTGCAGGGAAGGTGATGGCCCCACAGCCCCAGATCCTGAAATTCATTACAGCGATTCAGCACTTCTGTACATTACACGGCACCCATCCTGACAGGTGTGCTTTAATCCCCATCACCCCCTGCACCTGTCCCCCCACCTGCCTCCCTCTGGTAACCACCAGTTTGTTCTCTGTAGTCAAGAGTCTGTTTCCTGGTTTGTCTTTTTTTTTTTCTTTGTTTTCTTTCTTAAATTCCACCTATGTGTGAAACCGTATGGTATGTGTCCTCTGATTTGTTTCACGTAGCATAATATCCTCTAGGTCCATCCATGTTGCTACAAATGGGAAGATTCCATTCTTTTTTTTTTTTTAATGTTGATTTATATTTAAGAAGAGGGGGGAGCAGAGAGAATCCCAAGCAGGCTCCACGTTGTCAGTGCAGAGCCCAATGGGGGCTCAAACCCATGAACTGTGAGATCGTGACCTGAGCCAAAATTAAGAGTTGGGTGCTTAACCCACTGAGCCGCCCAGGCGCCCTAAGATTTCATCCTTTTTTATGGCTGAGTCATATTCCACTGTACACCTACCACATCTTTAGCCATTCATCTGTCGACGAACACTTGGGCTGCTTCCATAGGTTGGCTATTGTAGATTACGCTGCTGTAAACACAACAGGGCATGTATCTTTTTGAATTAGTGTTTTTAGATTCTTTGGATATCTACCCAGCAGTGAAATTATCATATGGAAGTTCTGTTTTGAATTTTTTGAGGACCCTTCATACTATTTTCCACAGTGGCTGCATCATTTTCCCAACCAGCAGTGCACGAGAGGTCCTTTTTCTGCGCATCCTCGCCAAAACGTGTTGTTTCTTGTGTTGTGGATTTTAGCCATTCTGACAGGGGTGAGGTGACCTCTCATTGTGGTTTTGATTTGCCTTCCCCTGACGATGAGTGACGTTGAGCATCTTTTCGTGTGTCTGTTGGCCGTCCGTATGTCTTTGGACATATATCTGCTCATGTCTTCTGCCCATTTTTAATTGGATTATTTGCTTTTTGAGTGTTGAGTAGAATCAGTTCTTTATTTTGAATACTCACCCTTTGTTGGATATTTGCAACTATCTTTGCAAATATTTGCAAATATCTTTTCTCATTCAATAGGTTGTCTTTTAGTTTTATTGTTTCCTTCACTGTGCAGAAGCTATTTTATTTTATTAATATTTATTTATTTTTGAGACACAGAGAGAGCATGAACGGGGGAGGGTCAGAGAGGGAGGGAGACACAGAATCGGAAGCAGGCTCCAGGCTCCGAGCCCGACGCGGGGCTCGAACTCACGGACCACGAGATCATGACCTGAGCCAAAGTCGGATGCCCAACCAACTGAGCCACCCAGGCGCCCCAGAAGCTTTTTATTTTTTCTGTACTCCCAATCGTTTATTTTTGTCTCCCCTTTCTTCAGTAGACATATCTAGACGTTGCTACAGCCGATGTCAGAGAAACTACTCCCTGTGCGCTCTTCTAGGATTCTTATGGTTTCAGGTCTCACATGTAAGTTTTTCACTCGTTTTGGGTTTATTTGTGTGTGTGGTGTAAGGAAGTGGTCCGTCCAGTTTCATTCTTCTGCACGTGGCCGCCCAGTGCTCCAACACCCATTTCTTGCAGAGACTGCCTTTTCCCATTGCGTATTCTTTCCTTCTTCGTCAAAGATCAATTGACTGTATCATTGTGGGTGTGTTTCTGGGCTCTCCCTTCTGTTCTTTTGATCTCTGTGTCTATTTTTGTGTCGGTTCCATACTATTTTGGTTACTATAGCTTGGTAGTATATCCTGAAATCTGGGATTGTTATGCTTCCGGTTTGGTTCCTCTTTTTTCTTTTTTTTTTTTTTAATATTTTTTTAGAGAGAACAAGTGGGGGAGAGGGGCAGAGGGAGAGAGAGGGAGGGAGGGAGAGGGAGGGAGAGAGAGAATCCCAAGCAGGCTCCACACTCAGCCTGGAGCCAGACATGGGGCTCGATCTCATGACCCTGGGATCATGACCTGAACCGAAATCAAGTGTCGGACCCTCAACCAGCTGAGCCACCCAGGAGCCCCTGTTCTTCTTTTCCAAGATTGCTTTGGCTATTTGGGGTGTTTTGTGGCGCTACACAAATTTTAGGACTGTTAGTTCTAGTTCTGTGAAAAATGCTGTTGGTATTTTGATAGGGATTGCGCTGAATCTGTACATTAGTTTGGGTAAGATGGACATTTTAACAATACTCTTTCTTCTAATCCACGAACGTGGAATATCTTTCCATTTGTGTTGTCTTCAATTTCTTTCATCAGTGTTGTATGGTTTTTAGAGTATAAGTCTTTCACCTCTTTGGTTAAGTTTATTCCTAGGTTTTTTGTTATTTTCAGTGCAATCAACGATAAATAAAAATAATAAATGGGATCAGTTTCTTAATTTCTCTTTCTGGTACTTCATCATTGCCATTGAGAGGTTTTAAGCTGAGAAGGAGCATGTTAGGATTTGTGTGTTTTTTATAATCTCCCTGAGTGGAGGAAGCATGGGCAGTGTAAACATTAGGTGCTCTCCTACAAGTAATGGAAATCCCAGACTCCAGGCGCCCCAGAACACTTTTTCATTTTAAGTGTGAACCTGGGGGGGAACCTGGGTGGCTCAGTCAGTTAAGCATCTGACTGTTGATCTTAGCTCAGGTCATGATCTTATGGTTCAGGGGATCGAGCCCCATGTCTAAGCTGTCAGCCCAGAGCCTACTTGGGATTCTCTCTCTCCCTCTTTCTCTCTCTCTCTGCCCCTTCCCCACACATGCTAACCCACTCTCAAATAAATAACCTTCAAAAATAATAAAAATAAGTGGGAGCCTTCAGACAGGGGTATCCACATTCTCTATTAGTAACATAATATGAAATCCCCCAAGAGTAATGACCCCATTTTCCGGGAGTATTTTCTATCCCCACCGATGACTTCACCACATGTTCCAGTCCTGAGAACTTAGAATCTGTTCAGCCCAATTTGGAGGGGGAAAAAAAACTGCTTTCAACCAATTCCCTGTTTAATAAAATTATGCCGCTTAAGATTTCAACTTGATTAGATTTAAAAATACAAATGTCTGGGTAGAAAGTCCAACATAATGGCTTTTATTAAAGCATCTCTGGTCAAAAGCCCAGTTCAGAGATCATGTGGTTTCAAGTCTGCTTTTCCTGCTGACTCATACTTTCTATAAACAGCTTCGGAGATGATAAAGCCTGCATTTGTCAACAGGGATGCTCCCGTCCTATCTTGATGAATACAAGGGATAGAGCGTTATCACATTTACTCTGCTCAGAAGGAAAGGTGGCCTGCCAATTTGTGTTATTACCCCAAAAGGAATTCTGTAATGGATAAGCCCTAGACAAATCATGGATTCCCTGTTCATATATGCTCTAGCCTTATAAGTACTTTGAAATTGCTCTGAGCTGTTGATATCCTTCTGAGCCATACACTTTGCTATAAACCTTAAACTTCATTTGCAGGCAATTTAACCTTCAATTTATCCACAAACTTTTAAAGAAAACTGGGCAATTTCCCAAAGCAAATTACTCCTGAAATGTGAAATAGTGGCTCACAAACACGACCACTTTAAAATTGGCGAGACTGCCCTGAAAATTAAGACAGTTTACATTCAAACTAACTGAACAATGATTGATCAGGACTTTGGTTGGGGTTGTTGTTGTTGTTGGGCTTTTTGTTTGTTTATTCACCTTTCCGATTGTTAAATATTTTTTAAATGTTTATTTATTTTGAGAGGGGGGAGGGGCAGGGAGAGAGAGACTCCCAAGCAGGCTCCACGCTGTCAGCACTGAGCCAACACGGGGCTCGATACCACAAACCACGAGGCCGTGACCTGAGCCGAAATCAAGAGTTGGGCACTGAACCAGCTGAGCCCCCCCGCCGGGTGCCCCTCAGGTTATTAAATATTTAAATGATTGATGATACCTCATGATGGCAAAGGAGTAACTGCTCTCATAAAAGCCAATGAGATGCAGATTGCTACAGCCTTATCAGGAGGTATTTGCAGCAGTCACTGTGAACATGTTAACACAACAGTTATCACACTGCAGAAACCTTACCCACGGACAGAGAGACAACAGAGATGTTCCTGGTAGACTTGGTCCCAGCAGGAGTTCACATTTCAGTGAACAATCGTACACGTGCCTTCAAAAAGGATGGGCTAGGCCAATTGACACTGATGATGATTATCACTTATCGAGACATGTTGTGGCGGGGAGAACGTGGTAAGAAACGCATCAAGCTGGAACTCATGTTAGAGAATGCTCCCCCCCCCCACCCAAAGTAATTTTCTGTCTGGGTGTGTATGTAGGCAGCTTCTTGGGGAGGGTCTGCCCCTGTAGAATCAACACGTGAATAATTGGGCTCACACACATTGCCAGTATTCTCTCCTATTTGGCATCAGCCTTTTGACTTTCGTTGATGGATTCTTCAAAAACACATCTAGACTTTCGTGTTTCATTTATTCAGTCCCTATCAGTCCTAGGACCCACGAGTTATAGAACCTCTTTGTGTTTCTGTTTATTGGTGTTAAAAATGGAGCTCCTACTATTATGCTATGAGGTCGTGGTGAGGATTAAATATCTTGATACTTGGAACTCGTTTAGGACAGTGCCTGCACAAATGTGAGGTCTTATTACGAACGGTTGTTCTTTGACTCTGAGCTACGTGAGGGCAGGAACCCCGTCCTTTGTATTCACTGTGGTGAATTGCAAATTATGGCCTCAGATTTCTCTCATCCCAGTATTGGTCCCTGGGCAATGGGATTTTGCCACTCCTCCCACCCAGATATGGGGTCCTAGCTCCCCTCCCCTTGAATCTGGGTTGGCCCCATGACTTGCTTTGACCAATAAAGGCTACAGAACTGATATCCTACCATCTCTGAGGCTAAGCCTAAGAGTGCTTACAGTTTCCACCTTCATTCTTGTGAAATGCTGCCCTCTGTGGAAACTAGTCTAATATAATCTCAGCCTGGAGGAGAGCTGAGGCACCCCACCAATGCCCAGCACCAGCCACTATGTTTGTGAGGCCGTGTTAGGACTTCCAGCCCAGCTGACCCTCTAACCATGTGCCCTGGTGAGACCAGCAGAAGAATTCCTAGGCGGCCCACAGAGTCATAAGTAATAAAATGTCACTGTTGTTTCAAACTAAGTGTGAATACTAAGTATTGGGGTGACCCCTTACTTAGCAAGCACTAACTTGCTATACATCCATCATTCCTTCTGTCATGCCTAGCACAGGGCTGGCCCTAGTGAATGCTTGATAAATATTTGCCAAATGCATGAGTGAGTCCATGAACAGAAGAAACAATGAATGAATGAATGAATGAACGAACGAATGAATGAATGAATGAATGAACGAACAAATGGGGAGGAATGTGAGAGATGCAACCCTTTTGTTCTGTTGGACGATTCATTCCACAGAACAGGAGGACCAAGTGACAACATCCACGATCGCTTTAATTGCTGAGTTCAGAGTCTGTGTGCCTAGAAGGGGAAATGTGATCAGACATAACCTTCCAGTCACGTCAGACCAACTTCGCACGTCCCCTCTGTGGATTATAGAAGGACACCCAAATTTCAGATGCGAGTACCTGGACTGTCTTAAAAACTAGACCGTCCATTAATATATTTCAGGAAATTATGCTCAAGCTGGTTATCTTAGTTATTAGTAGGGTCGATGTTTCTTCTGTCAACCACAGATAAAAAAGTGCCATGTGGGAACGCTGACAGTGATTTGGACTCCGTGGAGTGCTTTAGTTTATCTTTATCGTGTACAACAGAAATCTTAATTTTCCACTTGTATTAAGTTTTTCTTGCTCCTGAGGCAAAACCAGAAGGCAAAAAAATCTTCAAAGCCATTGAACCGTGTTTGCATCTTCATGTTGGATTTCAGTTTTTAAGACAGAGTTGAGAAGACAAAACAGATTAATTAATTCAGGTGTCACAATTGTAATTATCTAATTGGCTTTATTCCCCAGACTTTCGGTATTTTTAATTCAGCCAGTAGTTAAGTTTTGAATATTTCTATGGCATAAACATTTGTTAATCAACTACCATAAAATGTAGTTTTCTTTTTAAAAAATGATTTCCTGGGGCTGGCAGGGAGGGAAGTAGGAAGAAAAAATAAATGGGCCAGCGTTCTCATTTTTCATGCCACAGAGTCAATAAATACTCTTGAGAGTTAAAACGTGGAGCCCGAGAGAAAGTCAGTCGCTTCAGCTTCTGTGATTTTCATAATCTTGTTTCTTAACTTTGAAGGGATAGTGAACTTGTTTCTCCTAATTGTGTGGGGGGGGGATGTGTGTGCAGGCACGTGTGTGTGCCTGCGCGTGTGCACATGTGTGAGAACGTGCACGTGTGTGTGCATGGCCAGTGATAGGTAGTTTCTATGATTTCAGATTCTTTTATTGTTAAATCTAAGCAAAATCAAATGCTTTCTCATCGAATATAATATGTATAGTAAAATACTCTGTTTTCAGCAAACCGTGTTACTGGGTTTACATCCATATTGCAGAGACCAGATACTGACCATGGTCCTGATTTGGGGAGGCGGGTGTAGATCACAGAGACCAGACGCTGACCATGGTGCTGATTTGGGGAGGAGGGTGGGAGGGCGTTTTTTTTCTATGGTATTATTCTTTGCAACTATATACATTGTTCTTTTTTTTTTTAAAGCAGTAATCACGTATCATTTTATGAAAAGCTGTAAACTTATTATGTTTTTTAAAGCAAATAACCAAATATACCTTTCCTAGTTTCCTCCAAGTTAGACCTTTACCTCAAAACGTCTGGCTTTAGAAGCCTGCAGCAGAAATGGCGTCATGAGAAGCCATCAGCAGGTAGAGGATCCTGTGGGGCCTGAGAAGGAGCACTGGGGAGGGAGAGGAGAGGGACTGAGACACTCTGAGCAGTGGGAGCATCTCTCCACCACAGGCAGGTTGGCCCCAGAAGACTAGAAGAGGCTGAGGAGAGAGCCCATACAGACCAGACCCTGCTACAGTAAAGGTGCAAAGGTCTCCAGGGGCACCTGGGTGGCTCAGTCGGTTAAGCGTCCAACTTCGGTTCAGGTCATGATCTTGCACTTCGTGGGTTCAAGCTCTGCATCGGGCTCTGTGCTGACAGCTCAGAGCCTGGAGCCTGTGTAGGATTCTGTGTCTCCCTCTCTGTGCCCCTCCCGCACTCACGCTCTGTCTCCTCTTGTCTCTCAAGAATAAATAAGCATGAAAACATTTTTAATAAAAATCAAAAAAAAATTTTTTAAGGCACAAAGGTTTCCAAGAAGGGGACCTTAGAGGCTCTCCTATCCTCGAGTATACTCTCTGGTGAACTCACATTTTGATTTCTTTGAATCACAGCGAGATAGAAATTCCAGAACACTAGGTGCTAGAGACCTATCACAGGATATCACGTTCCCAGTGTTCTTTTGTGTCACATGCAACATCCAGAAACATCTAGAGACGCTCTGGACCGCCTCCGGCCGTGTGTCTGAGAGTGGAGTCATGTGGCATCCTGCTGCCCCTCTCAGGGGTCCAAGGTGGCTGCAGGGGGCCATCCCACATGCAGCCTGCAGCCCAGCCTCCCTTCCCGTGTGTCAGGCTGGCGAAGGGACAGGCTCTGTGCGCAGGGCGGGGTGCGCCACGTTCCCCGGGGACACAGAGATCGGGGTCCCTTTCGAATTGTAGACCAGATGTACCTCTTGCCTTCTCAAAAAGTAAGTGTTTTCAGTGCAGGCGAGCAGGATTCCTGAGCAGAAAGGTTTGGAGCGGAGAATTTGCAGATGTTCCTTTCCTCTCCCACAGGGCGGCTCTTTGGCCTGCTTGCTCACTCGTGCAGCAAATATTCTCTGAGCAGTTCCTGTGCCTGGTATTGCTCTGGCCCTGGGGAGACAACTCAAAATCCCTGGTCCTCACAGCCCTTGCGCTCTGGGATCGGAGACAGACAAGCAAGCCTATACCAGGCAGGCAGGTGCTGATAGAAGATAGAGGGGAGATGGGGAGCACTGATAGGGAGTTGGGATGGACCTTGCTTGTTTTTTTTACATAGCGTTCACAAGAAAGTCCGTAAAGAGACAGTGAACGTTTGAGCTGAGCTCTCAAAGAAATGGAGGAGCCAGCCATAGGGATACTGGGGGCAGGGGCAAGGGTTGTAGGCAGAGGGAACTGTGCGTGCAAAGGTCCTGTGGCAGAAGCAAAGCTGGTATGCTCCAGGAGAACAGGGAGGTCGGTGAAGAGGTCAGAGCCAAGGGAAGATGGGAGGAGATGAGACCAAGGAGGTAGGGCAGGGCCAAATGGAGCAGGGCTTAGCACAGCATGTTGCTGTAAGGACTGGGTCAGGCTGGTCAGTGCCCTGGCGTGGTGCTAATCCATAAATACATACTGGATTTGAATTTCTAAGGCAGTGTCATCGTGTTAAGGGAGAATTCCCTTTAAACATTGTTTTTCCCGTCTTTGTGAAAAGGAGGCATCGCATCATTTTTAAGATTTTCTGCTTCAGGTATTAATGTTTTTAAACGTTTTCTCTTATTTAGTGGTAAATTACCTTAAGAACAAAACCTATTTGGTCCGGGTGACTTTTCTCTAATGAGTTGTTCTATGCTCGTTGGTAGGAGTTTATCAAAGACTTTTGCATCTATCATTACAAGTGGTATCGATCTATGACATTTTTCAGAAATGATTTTTTTCTTGGTTCTGGAATATTCCATGCGAAGAGTGCACCCTAATCATCTTAGTGAGTTTCTGGGATTGAATATTGGAGAAGCGTCTGCCTTCTTCTCCTTCCCTCATTTTCCCCTTCCCTTCCCACCCTTCACGCACACACACACCCCAACACCAAGGGAAGGAGGTTAGGGCAGCTGGGTTCTGTTCTTATTGTCGGTCTGCCGCCCTGCCGCATCCTGTCTCCCAGGCCCAGCTCCGTGGGGCAGCCTGTCCATGGATTGCCCTGTGGCTCCCTGCCCCCTGCTGGCTTCGGGCCCCACACTTCCCCCTGCTGGCTTCCTCGGGCCTTGCCCCCATCTGGGTCACGTCCCCAGTGTGAGTGGACTGGTTCCTGCCAGGAGCTTGCCCAGTACTGCAGGCCTCTTCTAGCCTCACGTCATCACCAACCTCCCCTGATAAGTCCAGGACCACCCGAGAGGCAGCCCCCTTCCAGGTCCTAAACAGGAACCAGGGCAGAAGCTCTCCCCTCTCAGGTTCCCCACAACTCCCTAAAGAGGGTCTCCTCTGTGAAAACTAGCCACGAGAAACATCACAAAAATGGAGTCGGGAGGTGGGCAGGGGAAGCTCTCACGGCCCCCTCTCATGCCACCACTCATAGTGAAGTGCAGACTCAGATGGAAGAGAGGGACTTGACCTTGGAGTCGGATGCTACTCCACTACTCCAGGAAGAGAGCTTTCCTCCCCCCTGGGCAACAGCTCCACCAACAAGAAGCCAGCACACTTGGAACTCCCATGGACTTTTTAAAAAATGTTTATTTATTTATTTTGAGAGAGAGAGAGAGAGAGAGAGAGAGAGAGAGCATGCGTGCGCAAGTGGGGGATGGGAGGGGGGCAGAGAGAGAGGGAGACACAGAATCCAAAGCAGCCTCCAGGCTCCGAGCTGTCGGCACAGAGCCCGAACAGGGGCTCGAACTCACGAACTAGGAGATCCTGACGTGAGCGGAAGTCAGGCACTCAACCGACTGAGCCACCCAGGCGCCCCGATTCCTGTCTTAAGAGGTGGGCTTTTTGGAGGAAAACACATTAAAAGGGGGAGGTTAAAAGGAGTCATCCTAAATGTTGGCGGATATATTTTTCCTTCACGTGTGCCAGAGACTTGAGTGATCTTTCAGTCTTCACTAGCTAACCCCACTTCACAGGTCTAGAAATTGAGCCCCCCTCCCAGGCTGAGCCACTCCTCCAGGGTCACCTTGTGTCACCTGTGTGGCCTTCCCCCCCCCCTTCGAATCCCCAAACAGTTCAGTAAATTGGGAGAAGAGACGAAAGAATGTGGGAGAACCCCCTGCTCCCACCCTTACGGCTTTCCACTTGGCCGCTGGACGTCTGCGGCCCTCCAAATGCCTCAGGTTGAGCTGGAATGTCAGTTTTCACTTAGGGAAAATTTTTACGCTGCAGTCAAAAGCCATTTAAGAAATAAACGCCGGCAAGATGATAATGGAAACGCTGGTAACCTTTAATGACAGCGGCTCTTGCAAAACGTACGTTCCGGAAGGGCCGGTGCCTGCTCCAAAAAGCTCTTGTTAAAATCCAATCATCTTCCACAATGAGCATTAGCAGGAAATGCCTGCGATGAACAAAAACACGGGAAAGGTTAATGGCCTTCTTTGCTAAAACGGTTCGGGGGGTTCGGGGTTTAATCTCACGTACCAACTCGTCCTCAGACGGTGCCTACGCTGAAGATTTTTTTTTTTTTTCCTTTTTGGTAATCAGGAGACAAATTGATTACCAAAATTATAATTAAGAGGTAGGAAAAGCTGCAACAATTTGCCTGCTTTATTTAGCACATATTTCAGGTTAATTGCGTGATTTTCCTAATGAAGATATTTGCATGAATATTTTCAGTGGCTACGTTCAACCTATTGTGCAGTGAAAACTCTGCCAAGTAGATAGGACTTCCTTTTTGTTGGATTCAGGATGGGACAGAGGCCGAAATGGCCAGTGGCGCCCAGAGAGACTGCCTCACCTTGTGTGTGGGGATCCTAATTAGTAATTCATCAAACCCCCCCCCCCCCCCGGTAGAATTCACACTGCTTACTTGTACAACGGGATCCTGCTGTAATTTTGGAGAAGACCAGAAGATTCCAAAGATGCTGGGAAAACCACCTTTATTTACCACTCTTTGAAGAAATATATTAAAAAGAAGTATTTCACCCATGCCTGTCCAATCCTTCCCCCGACAGAGAATCACAACTTATTCTCATTTTAAAAAAAATTTTTTTTTAATGTTTATTTTTGAGACAGAGCGTGAGCAGGGGAGGGGCAGAGACAGAAGAGAGGGAGCCATAAAAATTTTCTTACTGCTCAAGAATACCCGCTGTTAACTCTTAGGGAAGGGACTGTTCTAAATGTTTTTCCTCCTTGCATAAATGGACTTTTCATTTTTACCAAAATGGATTCTACCCTAGGTATGGTTTTTAAAGTTTAAACTATTGTTTCGCTCAACGATAAATTGTGAACACTTTTGATATCTGTAAACATTTTTTTTTCCGCCACTCTGTGAAGGTATGAGGGCTTTCAGAGTGTGGATGTGCCATAATTTATTTAAGGGATCCCCTTTTGTTGGACATCTAGGTGGAAACCAGTAGGTCACTGTTAGAAGCAGCAGGTAGGGAACACTCTAGAAACTCCCAGGCACATCTATCATTATTTCCTGAGGATAAGTTCGCAGATACTAAATGATTGGCAAGCCTTGATAAATGCTGCCAACTTGGCCCTACGAAGACCGAAATTTAAAGCCCCACCAGCAGTGTGGGAGTAAGGCGCATTTTCCTGACTTCTTACCACTCCTGGGGCCTGATGCTATCATTTGAAAATGACAACTAAAGGGGCGCCTGGGTGGCTCAGTCAGTCCAGCATCCGACTTCAGGTCATGATCTCACGGTTCGTGGGTTCGAGCCCCGCATCAGGCTCTGTGCTGAACACTTGCTCGGAGCCTGGAGGCTGCTTCGGATTCTGTGTCTCATTCTCTCTCTCCCCCTTCCCCCCCTGCTCGCCGTGTGTCTCACTCCGTCTCTCAAAAATAAATAAATGTAAAAAAAATTTAATGAAAATGATAACTAAAAATTCGTCTTTGTTGATTTAATCTGCATTTTTTTTTTAGTTACTAGTGATTATTTATTGGCCGTTTATAATTGCCAATACAAACGCTTTACCCATGTTTAAAAATTGGGTCCGGTTTTCTTTTTCTGTGTCGTAGGGTCTTTCTGTGTTTTAAGGAGTGACCGTTAAACTATATATATGGTACAACATTTTTTCCCACTGACTTCAATATTACTTGATGGGTGCGAAAGATAAAATGATTCGGTTTTGCTTGCCGTGTTCGTTCTGTGTGAGGGGTCCAGGCTGGGCCCGGGACCACCCCGGGAAGCCTTGGCCGGTCCGTGAGGCGAGGCCGCAGCTCGTGTGGCGTGTGTGGCCAGGCCACAGTCACTGTCCCTTAGCTCACCTAATTCTCCTGCTATTCTCTGCATTCTACAGGTGAAGAAATGGAGGTTCAGAGGGCATCAGTAATTGTCCCAGGTCACTCAGGGACCGCTTCAGGATCTGAACCCTAGCAGGTGTCTCCAGGGCTATAACCTCACTGCCCAGAGTCGCTATAGCAGCAGATGATAGAACACGCTTCTGTTGTTGGAAACTCAGGTTCCAGATAACTGCACCTGTAGAAACCTGTACCGGTTAGCAATGCTTGGCACGTGTAAGCGCAAATCCAATTACAACTGCTTACACAAATAGGGGTTTTCATAAAGGGACATTCCATTACTGTTTCGCGTGACGTGTGAATAACGGGTTGTGTGTGAACGTACCTGTCAGAACCTCGGTGCCCGTCCGATGGCGTCCGTGACCACGTGTGCTTTGTAGGTTTCAGAGCATCTTCTGGCCTGCTCCTGGGTCGCAGCTGTAGGGAAGCAGCTGTGGCTGACCCAGCCCGTGAAGTCAAAGGCATGGTTGATAGTGGAAGGCCGGCCGGGGCCCCAGCTGACGGTGGTGCGGGCTCGGTGCCAGTGCCGGTGGGTGAGCCAGGGACACTCTCCAGGGCTGCGAGCAGTGGGAGCGGCTCCCGGGGACTGAGGAGCATCACCACCCGGCTCTGCTCAACTAAGGTGCATATTCCTCCAAACCCAATGACCCTGCACGTGCAGATGCCTGAGCACCCTGGTGAGGTCAGGACCCACGCCCCCCCCCACCCCCCTTATGAGGGCTTCACTCTCCAGTCTGCTCGGGAGAAAGACAGCAAGACTCTGAGAGGTGTCATCGGATGAAGCCTTTGCCTGGTGGCCGTTAGCATCTGGGGCAGGTGCGGGCAGAAGGCAAGAGCGAGGCGAGGGAGGGGCTCGGGCTCCGACCCGGGTACTGAGCTGGGCTACAGCTGGGAGGCGAGGACTTCCCTTTCCAAGCTGAGACGTTCCATGACTAGAATCTGGAACGTGTGCAGGAAATTCTTAAAAAAGCAAAAACTATTCTTCTTTTAGGAGGCTAGTTAACAGGACTCTGAAATGCAATGAACGGCCCTAGATCGGGTCCGTCCTTTGGGGGAAATTGCTCCCAGCATAATACTGGATAGTGTCCATGGGTTATTATGACATAATAGGATTGCCTCTGTGAAGCTTTCTGAACTTGACCTTGTACTCTGAGTATGCAAGGGGAGGTCCTCGTTCTTAGGGGACACGGGCTGATGTAGTGCAGGATAAGGGGTCATGATGCCTGCAACTCATCCTAACTTAGAAGGGGGAGAAGGTTTCCTGAGAAAATGCCAGAAAGGTGACGTTATTTGTTAATGGTGTATGTTACCAAGTGATGAATCTTCGTGAGCCTCGTTGTCCTGTTTTGCAGCTTTTCTGTACGTTTGAAGTTTTCCCAAATTAAACTTTTTTAATTCTAGGTGTAACGTCTACGTGTGCTAACAAGTGACAACTGTCGAGGGGGGCAAGGGCAGGTTCCTGAGTCCTCCATGAATTCGCCCCAAGTGACCTGGCATGACAGGTGGCCTGTGGGGCCTCCCAGACCCCCCGAATGGGGACATGTCCTGATCGCTGGCCGTGCCATCAGCCCCGGTGCTCAGCTGTCGCCTCTCAGGGTCAACCTCAGCCAAGGTCAGGCCCTTCCTGGGCGGCCCGTGCTCAGTGACCCATCGACGCTGGTGTGTAAGGGCCCAGGCATCCTGGCCCAGTGGTGACAGCTCTGAGGGCCACGCAGCCCCCCTCCAGCTCTGGGGGACCAGCCAAGGCTGCGTGACAGTTTCCCTCACCCCGCGGTGCTGACCCCGGGGCACTCCCAACAAACGTCTGTGACGTCGCCTCCCTCCAGAGTCGGCTTTCCCGTATGACCTCCCTCACCCACCCAGCCGCCACCCCCACCCCTCGTCCTCCCCTGTATACACACATCACACCATGGACATTTCTTTCTCTAAAGCAGTTTTATCTGAAATGTTTCCAATGCAGAGACACAAAGATAGTGCAGGATGACGGGCGCCCGTGGGCCCCTCCACAGCTTTATCCCATTGTAGCCGGCTGTCACGTTTGCTCGGACTCTGCCCGTTCTGGAAGGAATGGAGAGTCACCCACGCTGGGCTGAGGCCTCCCGAGCACCTGCATGCGTCACTTTCTGGCCCTCTCCCGCGGTCCTTCCGTCAGCCTGGCGTGCTCCTTCGTGCGCGCGTGTCTATGCTCTGAAGACGTATTTATGCGCCCAATAGGTGGTCTCCTTTGGGGGTTTTAATCTCGATACAGATACCGTCATTCAGACCCCCTCATTCCACAGCCTGCTTTTCCGGCTCCACGTTTCTGAAATGCATCCAAGTGCGTCCGTGTGGGTCTAGCCCCTTCCGTTGGCCTTGGGTTTCGTACGCCCCCGAATTTCCATACACCGCGTGGGTTTTATCCTTTGCCCCCTGGCTGGACGTTTAGGTGGTATCCACTTTTTCCTCGTCACAAACAATGCTACAGTTACCGGCACACCCCTGGAGCACCCTGGAATTGTCACCGAGGCGCATTTCCCTATCAGGGAAATAAATCTGGGACAACGGGGCGGTGGGGGGCGGGGGGGGGGGGTTGTTCAGCAGGAAGCCACCTTGTGAATGTCAGACAAGGCTGGTGGCAGATCCCCACCCCCATTCCCTCCTCCACCTGTCGCTTCCTGTCCCCCAGCACCTGGGACAGCCAGTTCCTGCAGGCAGGCTTGGCCACGGCCATGCTGGGTAGTGAAGAGTCCCAGACCGTAGGGCCTGACACTGGGCATTTATTCCTCACTCATGTATCAGTGAAACCCAGGAAACGGGCTGGGTTTCCATCTACTTCATGGGCCTTTTATTCTTTTTTTTTTTTTTTAAGTTTAATTTTTTTAGTAATCTCTACACTCAACATAGGGCTCTCGAACTCACCACCCCAAGATCAAGAGCCGTGTGCTCTTCTGACTGAGCCAGCCAGGCACCCCTGAGCCTTTTATTCATGAAGGGCCAGTGGCTTTCCGGGACATGCTCTTCTCCGGGCACAAGTTGAGGCACACGAGGCCAAGCCACATCCCGAGAGCTCGTGTAAAGGCTGGTCCCATGTGGGGTATGCTGTGTCCACTCATAGTGCATTGGCCAGAGCGAGTCACAAGGCTAAACCCTAGGTCCTTGAAGGGAATGGACTCCACCCACCATGACATCTTGGCAAGGACAGGAGGCCAAAAAGGATCGTGCACAGCACAGGTGCTGACCTACCACTGGCTGTGTTTCTCCCCCCGCCAAACACACCCTCTCAATCCCA
>NW_024412421.1:33482197-33498872 GCF_014898765.1 Herpailurus yagouaroundi
GGGGGGGGTGTGCCTGGCGGGGGGGGGGGGAGTGCCTGCTGGGGGTATATGCCTGGCTTTGTGTGTGTGCCTGGCTGGGGGTGTGTGTGTGCCTGCCTGGGGGTTTGTGCCCGGCTGGGGGGGTGTGCCTGGCTGGGTGTGGGGGTGTGGGATTTAGCATGAGAGATGGGCTCGTGCGGTTATGGTGCTGAGAGGTCCCAGGAGCTGTCCTCCCCAGGCTGGAGCCCAGAAACCTAGTGGTGTCAGGCAGTCTGAGTCCAAAGGTGTAAGATCTGGGGGGGGCCCGTGCGGTAAATCCCCCCAAGGAGGCAGGAGTGGAGTCCGAGCTCCCATCAAAGAGGCAGGAAAACGAGACCGGTCCTTCCCCTACCTTTCGTTCTCCTCGGGCCCTCCGCAGATGAGGCGGTGCCCACCCACACTGGGGACGGCAGGCTACCAAGTCTGTGGATTCGGACGCTGAGCTCATCCTGGGCCACCCTCACAGACACACCCAGAGACGACGACGTGCGGGCACCCCACAGCCAGTCACGTGGACCCCTAAAATGAACCATCACATATTTGAATGGAGCTGGCGTTCTACAGAACGTGGAAGTCCAAACTGTCACAAACCCACCGGCTCCCGTGCTCCCGGAGCCACGACAGGTGCGTGGTGCTCGCAGGGGACGTCATGTGGCTTGTTAATGAGGGAGACTGGCCAGCTTACGCTCAGGGGCTGTGGTTTGTTTAATTACACACCAAGAGAACAGGATAGAAATCGATACTCCATCCCATTCTCAAAAGCCAGAGCCACCCAGATTCTGTGGGTCATTCGCGCTTTGGATTAACACGTCCCCAAATGGTAAGGCAAACAGCCGGCCCTCAGCGTCCTCTGGCCTCTTCATTTCGTGCTGGCCGGGAAAACGGGAGCCATTAGCCGTGTTCTTCAGGGTTAGGAAATCGATAACGGGCCAATTGTCGATAGACACACACTGCGAAGCAGACCAAAAATTACACGAGGCCTTTAGGAGAACGATTGCTGTGTTCTTTAGTGCACCAGCCATACAATTCCAGCTTTCAATTCCCTGTAACATATTCACCAAGATTTATGGGGCTTTTGTAATGCCTAATTGGAGTTGGTAACAAGGCCCTCGCTTTCAGTCCGTGGCACGTTTGAAGCATTCATCAAATCTAGGAGAGGAAAGAAGAAATAAAATCACACCCAGTCTTAGAAATTATATGGAAAGGACCTCAGGGTAATCGGAGGCTACCTGATACTCTGACATACATGTCTTTTTATTCTCACACATTATCTCCGTCCCCACCCCCACCCCCACCCCCACGGTCTGTGGAACCGAGGCTCAGAAGAGGTGATCTGCCTTGACCCGAGTCGCTCAGCTGACCAGTGGTGGAAGTGAGATTCAAGAGGACAGCTAAGTGGCAAGACCCCTCCCCTTCCACCGAGCTGCATCCCAGGGTCTCTCAGTGCCTGGATGTTGTAGCGGTGTTGGCAAGATACCTACAGGGTGTGTGGCAGGGGGCGGGGAGCAGTGAGAAAGAGGAGGGCCGGAGGCGGGGTACTCAGCAACAGTATGATTCACAAGTCAAGAGTAACTGCCTCTCCAGCAGGACCGTCCCCTCCCTGCGTCTGGACGCAATACCTTGCTTAATATAGCCAATGGGTTGCATTGACTTTGCTGGTCCCAGGATTCTTCACGCGAATTTCTCTTAAACTAGGTCTCCTTTGTCGTGTATTTGTGGGGATTGGGGAGGACAGGGTAATAACCTCATTCTCAGCATTCACTCACATCTGAGTTACTCTAGCTTTTCCCAACCATCCTTTCAACCTGTTAAGAGTTTTTGCAAATCTTCGGGCACCTGAAGGGCTCAGTGGGTCAAGCCGCCGACTCGTGATTTCGGCTCAGGTCGTAATCTCAGGCTTCGTGAGCGCGAGCCCCACATTGGCCTCTGTGCTGACAGTGCAGAGCCTGCTTGGGATTCTCTCTCTCCCGCCCCGCTCTATTCCTCCCCCACTGGTACTCTCCCTCCCTCTCAAAATAAATAAACAAAAAAAAATTTTTTGTTAAGATTTTTTTAAAGTCTTAATTCTGTCCTCCAGTGTGAAGATGTTGTCCTCACTTCCAAATCTGATCAACATGTCTTCTGTTTCACGGGAGATGAGCGGACAGAGGAAAACGAACCATCAGGATCACCTTCGGTGCGATGCACCAGCCCTCAGCCCCGAGGTGCAAAGACCTTCCCAAGTTCTTTTCACTCCGTCCAGCACCTTCTGTTAAGCCAGTGGTGGGGCAAAGCTCCTGTCCATCTGCATATCCAAGACCCTCCGTCTGGCCTGCGTTATAGTTCTGGGTGGGAAGCCCCGTGCAGGCAGGAGCTACGTCAGGTGTGGCCCACACCGGGGTCCCCAGCCCCCAGCCTGTGCAAGCGCGGGGGGGGACGAGAGCAAGACGGTTGCCGCTACATAGTGCCTCCTCCAGCTACACCCAGGCGTCCCCTCCCAGCAGGTTAGCATCTGCACGAGCAGCCAGTGCTATGGGGGGCACATCTGGAAGCCGGGGGTGGGGCGATTCTGGTGGTCACAATGCCTGGTGTGGCCTTCGGGGGGAGGGGAGGCTAGATGTCCTGCAGGGGCCGTCAATCAAGAAGGGCCCCTGTTTATTCACGCACAAAACTTTGAACTCCGAGAAGCCTAGAGGAGAGGGGTCCGAAATGGGGAGAGGTTAGTCGTCAGTGCAAACTTTCAGGTGGAAGAGGACGAAGTTCTGGGGGACGTGGTACGCAGCGTGGAGGCTGTGGCTCGTGACCTGCAATTGTATTCCTTGCATTCGCTGAGAGTGGATTTCGTGTGCTCTCGCCACACGCACACGCGCCAAGGAGACTTGCAGTAAATGTTAGCTTGATGGGGGCAATCATTTCACGAAGTAGGTGCGTATCGGGGCGTGACGTCGTGCACCTTAAGTGTGTGTGGTTTGTGTCGGTCACCCCGCAGTGAAGACGAAGAACAAAAGTCCCTGCTCTTCCAGACCTTCTGGTGGCTTCTGGTAAACTCAAGGCGTCTTCTGTCGTTTCGGTATGCATAGTGTATTGTCGCTCTCCTGTGACCTAGCACAACGGTGAGCAATAAAGAAGCAGCTGGGGCTCCAAGGAGCTTCCGGTCCGGTTACGGAACTGAGTAGTGAGCAGAAGACGAACTCTGGCCTGTTCCAGGGGAAGGGAAGTGAGGACAGACCAGGAGAGGAGGAGGCCGAGTTAACCAGGGAAAGGGGCAAGGACAGAGTGAACCGGGCAGGGCAAACAGCAGGTGTAAAGGCCCTGTGGCACGTAGTGACGTGGGAAACAAAGGTGGAAGGAAATGACAGATAAAATTCAATTTCCTTCTATCCTGCAGCCCATTGGCAACTCCTTGCGGCCGGCAGAGTTCAGCGGCTCTCCAGGAGCCCCTTACTGTCTCAGTGCTCATGCTTCGCTAGAGGGAAACACAACCTTAGCCTGACAGTAGCTCCTAGGCCTCCACTCTCTTGGGAATCTTCTTCAGCAGATGAAAATCTCACTGGAAATTTCCCCTTGACTTTATGTACCTGCCCCCACTCCCAAGTATATAACCAGTGTCTCTTTGTGGTCCTGAGGCAGCTCTTTCTGCCCCCGGGTCCTGTCCCTGTGCTTTAATAAAATTACCTTTTTGCACCGAAGATTTCTTCAGTAATTCTTTCTTGGCTGTCGGCCCCAGACCCCACAAACCCCACTATCACCCTAAAAAAACCTCATCAGTAGGACAAGACATTTCCCTTGCACAGAAGCGTAAGCCCACTACACAACCCACAAATGTTAGGGTCATTGACACGAAGTCAGCACATAGTATAAAGGCCCGTGTGGTCTTTCCATTTAGAAGCGGTTCTCAGGTCGCCTTCCACAGTCTGCTGCTTTTCTGCTCCAAGGAATCACTTCCTTTCTTTGGGCCTCAGTTTCCGAAAAGGAAAATGCGAACATTGGATCCGCTGATCAGGAAGGCCTTTCCCGTAATGGCAAATAGAACCTCATTGCCTCTAGGGACGGGAGACAGGCCAATCTGTGCCTCGATCAAGAGTAAACACAGCTTTGTTTTCAAGTGTGTTTCTTTTGAGAGAGAGAGAGTGAGAGAGAATCTCTTTTGGGGGGTTTATTTTCATTTTTTTTCCATGTTTATTTTTTTTAATATAATTTATTGTCAGATTGGCTTACATGCAACACCCAGTGCTCATCCCAACAAATGCCCTCCTCCATGCCCATCACCTACTTTCCCCTCTCCCCCCATCAACCCTCAGTTTGTTCTCTGTACTGAGGAGTGAGAGAGTTTCGAGCAGGCTCCAGGCTCAGCAAAGAGTCCTACTTGGGGCTCGATCTGGCGACTGTGAGACCCTGACCTGAGCCGACAGCAAGAGTCAAAGTCAAGACGCTCAACCCCCTGAACCACCCAGGAGTAAGCACACCTTTTAAAAACCCCGATTTTAACACAAATTAAATGGCTCAACCTCAGACACAGCTGGGTATTTTGAAAGGGAACGGACCAGGTGGAGAGAGACCCCGGGGAAGAGGTACAGCCAGCACTAAGGCCTCTCTGCTCAAGGTTAACGTCAGGGCTTTGGAGGAGGGAGGCCATCCTCCTTTTCCACTTCCCTCCAAGGAAACTGAACAAACATGAAGGAATGAGGGAACGCTCTGGGGGTTCTCTCTGCGCCACCCCACTGGCTTTCAGCCGCTCCCCATTACAGACCTAATCATAAAGAGAATGCCTTTCTGGAATCTGCATTAATTACCATCATCGGAGAGACATTATCTATATTTACATAATAGCTTCCCAGGTTTTGCTGGTTCCAAGTCAAGCTAACAAATTTGTAGCTATTAAGGAACACAAATTGCTCTGGTATGTTTTAAATTCTGCAAATGGAAAACTTTGTTTAGAGAGGAGGCTGGAACCCAGAGCAATTAGTGTCTGATAATTCGTTAATGTTGGAGACACACAAAAATTCGGTTTCAAACGTCTGCCTTAATATCGTAAGTGAAAAAAGAAAGGCATGTGAAGAAACGATAATCAGTTTAGGCATATTAATATGATAGCATTTTTTTTTTTTTTTTTTTTTTTTTACAAAATGCGACAGGCTCCCTGCTAGGTCTTTACAAGGGACAGCTGAAGCCCACATCCTTGTTTTTACCACTTAATTGCCCTGTCTTGGATGCCGGTGACCGTGACCAGCTGATCACAGAAGGGAGTGGGAAGGTCAGCTGCATCGGGAAGGTGGACGGGTCAGGGGTTGAAAGAAACCTGGCTGGGAATGCATCTGGGGAAGGCTGATGGCAGGGTCCCCCTCCCCCAGTGCACCTGTCCTGGTGACATCATAGGCCACGGTCTGGGCTCCCGCAAGCTCCCAGGCGTAATTTTATCAAAACACGTGAGAACTCACGGCAACTCGGTTCAGAGAGGCTGGCGTGGATTGGGCAACAGTCTGCTGATCTCTGCCCAGAACCTTCTCCCGCTCTGGAAAGAGCCACACCTCTTCGCCCAGGGCAGTGCTTCCTTTTTGAGCCAGGTTCCAACCCACCACTCAATACCTACCCCCCCCCCCCCCCCCCGCACCTGCAGCTAACTCCGCCCCAGGCCCTGTTTGTGTGCGGCTGCCCCGCTGTGACCTAGGCCGGGTGGCTCCCCTGGGGTGCCCAGCAGGGGTCGAGGTACAGGAGCAAAGTCCCCTGGAGAGCAGGCCCCTGCTGAGAGGGGCAGACGGAGGGTGGATTCCTGCTCCAGGCCCGGAGGCCTGCCCTTTCCAAGGTTTGTTACTATCAGCTAATGAGCTGTTCTTTTGCCTGACTTGTTTGCGTGCGATTTCTGTGTCGTGTAACTGAGAAAATTCAGGTACAATTCAGGATGCACGGCTAAATTTGAATTTCAGATAACGGATGATTTTGTAGGATGAGTTTGTGCCAAATATTGCATGAGACATACTAATCCAAAAAAAAAAAAAAAAAATGGTCGTTCATCTGAAATTCAGATTCAATTACGCATCCCGTAGTTTGGTTCACTAAATCTGGCCACCTGAGTTTAGGAGCAAGGCAGGCCTGTGTTCGCCTCTCCGCTCATCACTGACCGTGTGGCGTTTGCAGTTTCCAGGTCTGACTTCTTGGGCTGTATTTCCAGGCTCCAGCGCAAATGGTCTGGGCAGTGGAGATGCTGGGGTGGGAGGGAAGCCAGCATTTCTGGCCCCATCTCTGGCCGTGGCTGCCTTTTCTCCAGGGCCCCAGCTTCCGCTGGAAAAGCCGTGTCCTGATTTTTAGACCCTAGATCAGTTTATTGGTCTAGGCATCCCTCTAATGGAAGTCCTACACTATGTGCTCTTGGGATCTGGCCTTCTTCACTCAGCAGAATGTGTTTGAGATTCATCTGTGTTGCTGTGTTTATCAGTAGCTCACTCCTTCCTCCCCCAGCTTTAGCCAGACCCAACTGACAGATAACATTGTGTAAATTTAAGATGTGCCCCTGTTGATTGGATACACTTGCATTTTGCAAACTAAGTAACGCTGACCAGAGCATTCGGCAACAACTGCGTCAGGTCACATGACTACCCCTCCTTTTTCGCGGGGAGGACAGTTAAGATTTACTCTCAGCAACTTTCAAGTATATAATAAAGTGTTAGGAACTAAAATCCCCATGCTGTACATCAGATGCCCAGAACTCACTCCTCTTAGAGCTAGAAGTCTGTGATCTTGACCGACGTCTCTCCCTTTCCCACAGCCCCCTGGTAGCCGTCTTTTGAGTCTGTGTTTCTGTGACCTTGGCTTTTGTAGATTCCGCGTATATGACATCATACAGTATTTGTCTTTCTGTGTCTGATTTATTCCACTTAGCGTAATGTCCCCATGGTTCGTCCTTGTTGCAAATGGCAGGATTTCCTTCTTTCTCCTGGCTGCATAATAATAGCCCATTGGATACAATATGTATGCCATGTCTTTTTTCTCCATCCACCCATTGGTGGACATTTAGGTTGTTTCTTTGTGTCCACTATGAATCATGCTGCAATAAACATGGGAATGCCCAGTCTTTTCAAGATCCTGTTTTAGGTCTCTGGCCACACCCCTCTGAATGTGCCCAATCTCCGCCTGATCTCACAAGATCCTGTTTCCATCTCCTTTGGATATAGACCCCGAAGTGGAAGTGCCGGACCATATGGCATTTCTATTTCTAATTTTTTGGGGAACGTGCATTCTGTTTCCCACAGCGGCCTCACTGGTTTACATCCCCACCAGTAGGGCACACGGTTCCCTTCTCTCCACACCCTCGCCAACACTTGTTACCTCTTGTTCTTTCGATGGTGGCCATTCTAACAGGCGTGAGGGGCTAGCTCATTGCGGGTTTTTTTTTTTATGTTTATTTATTTTTGAGACAGAGACAGTGCGAGTGGGGGAGGGGCAGAGAGAGAGGGAGACACAGAATCCGAAGCAGGCTCCAGGTTCTGAGCTGTCAGCACAGAGCCCCACACGGGGCTCAAACCCATGACTGGCAAGATCATGACCTGAGCCAAAGTCGGACGCTCAACCGACTGAGCCACCGAGGCGCCCCTCATTGTGGTTTTGATTCACATTTTCCAGGTGATTAGGGATATAGAGCATCTTTTCGTGCATCAGTTGGCCATGCCTGTGTCTTCTTTGGGACAGTATCTTTTTGGTTTCTTTGCCCATTTCTAAGTCAGATTGTTTGTTCAGTAGTCCATTTATTTTCATTGCTGAGTGGTATTCCATTGTCTGAATTTATCACTTCTTTTTTTTTAATTTTTTTAATGTTTGTTTATATTTGAGACAGAGAGTGGAGGAAGGGCAGAGAGAGACTGAGACAGATTCGGAAGCAGGCTCCAGGCTCGGAGCTGACAGCACAGAGCCCGATGCGGGGCTCAAACTCATGAGCTGTGAGATCATGACCTAAGCTGAAGTCAGATGCTTAGCCAACTGAGCCACCCAGGCACCCCTGAATATATGGCTTCTTAAAAAAACAAACAAACAAAGAAACAAACAAAACTGTGTCTCCTGTTGATGGACATTTGGGTTGTTTCTATTTGGGGACGATCATAAAGAAAGCTTTGGAGGACATTTGTGTACACATCTTTGTGTAAACAGGTTTTCACGTCTCACGACTGAAACTACAGGGATGGGATTGTTTGGTTGCAGGGTAAAGTCAATGTTAACTTTAAAAGAAACTTAGAGACTTTTTCTTAAGGGTTTTGCCATGGAACTACGCACGAGTATGGAGTCTCTGTTCGGATGACACAAGTCCTCTGATTATAAGGCTACAAATCAGAATCTCTGAGCTCCTGTCAAGTCTGGGGTTCTTGCCTCCCTTGTAATGCCAGCATCACTGTTTTCTAATGCAAAATTCTCCGGGTAATTAGCTGCACAGGACTTTGCTGAGTCGGTACATCCTCCCTTTTCCCAGAACATCTGCAAAGATCGGAAATAAGAGGCAAGTGCTCTCAGCACAGCATTATGTATTTTATCAGCCTTATTGAGGTGTAACTGACAAACAGAAATGATGTATATTTAAGGTGTACAGTGGGATGTTTTGATACAGGGATAGCCTCGATCAAGCCAGTTAATGTACCCATAACATCACATAATTCGCATTTTCTTGGTGGCGGGGGAGGGTTGAGAACAGTTAAGATCTACTCTCTTGGTAAACTCCAAGTATACAATCCAGTATCGTCAACTTCACGTTTTTAACGTAGGCTGGGAGTGAAGCCGGTGAGGTCCCCGTCGATGCCATCAGCTCCGGCTGACAGAGTGGAGAATTCAAAGGCCCTTTCCATTCAGGCCAGCTGGAAACCTGTGGGTGACAGGTCACCCACACCACAGAACCTCAGATGACGCTGAGTCCCTCTGCCCTGTCTTCACCACAGAGCTTTGTAATTAAGAAACAGCCTTGAAGATGAAGGAAAGGGCGTCGTGGTTCCTCGGATTTTCTTTAGCTTGACAATGACCCTAAAAAACCCAAACGGCTATAAACAAAAAGGGAGGGGGGCATCTTTTGGCTCATGTCATGGCAGAGAGGCAAGACCGAAGGGGCAACACCATCAGGCCTCCTGTGGTTTTAGGCAGACGGTCTTCCCCAGTGGCCCAGGCTTGCACCTTCAACGGAAGGGGAGTTTCTCTTTGCTAATATTCCAGCAGTACCCTAGAACTGACTCTCATTGGCCTCGCCTGAGTCATGGGCCCATCCGTGAGCCAATCGGGGCCCGGAGGATGGCATAGGCTGATTGGCTGGGCCTGGGTCGTGTGCCCAGCTCTAGATGAGACTGGCTGGTGTCAGTGGTACAAAAACTCCATGTGATGATTGCTCCAAATCAGATCAAGATGCTAATGGAAGGAAGGAGGGGTGGCCAATGGGTCAGCAGAATGTAGCCCTTTCTCAGCCTACCTGATGCTAGGCCAGGGCCGTTAGCTACTGAGAGTCAAAGCAGTCACGGTAACAAGACCTTGAAAAACCAAACCTCCAGGGCATGAAGACAAAACCCTACAATTTTTTTTTCCAGCCCTGTGTAAGACCATGCCGAACCCAATCTAGTACTGTATAAAATTGTACTGAACATAATTATAAATATATAAAAGCCTCTCTTGAGATTCCTAGGGAAAGGCAAAAGAGACACATGCCATTGGGGAAATGCTTGTTCTTTCTGCTACAACAGCAACAAAAGAAATGGATAAAATAATAGAAAGAAAAATGCAGAACGTAAAATCCACGTGAGAGCACAGATTTAAAAAAAAAAAAAAAAAAAAAAAATGTGTCCTAGCTAATGGTATTTGCTAGATTTTGTCTCGACGAGGAAATACACAAAAGACCAGTTTTGTGAGCCATTAAGTGAAAGCTGTACCAGGGAACACATATTCTCAATAGTGTATCCTCTGATGAGAATAATGTCTGTGGAAAAGCTGTGTAAGGAGAACCACTGATGGAACAGGAGCTCTCAGACCTGTGCGCACGCATGTGCGTGTCTGTGTGTGTAAGAATTCCACGTGCAATAAAGGTTGCACCACAAGCTGCTTTACAGATGGTTTGCAGAAAACTCACTCACAAGACAAGATCCCCGCAGAAAGCCTTACATAAAAGTAGCCTCCGATGAATTGAGGAGTTGAAAGGAAAAGAAGAAACAGGAGAATATCTTCGCGAGCCAGGACAGGGGAAGAAATCCTCAAATCACATTTCAAAGGGTTGACCGTAAGGCAACAAAATCAATGAATCTGACTAGATCAAAATGGAGACTTTTTCCAAAGTAAAGGACCTCCGTGAGTAAAGTTGATACAAAGGAGACAGAACAAGAAAAGACGTTTACAAGGTCTGAAAGGTACCAGGGGGTGATCTCTAGCCTTGCATATGTCACTGGAAATATAATGTAGCTCCTGACATAATTGTAAATTTCCTATATAAAGAGCATAAAAATAAGGGAAATTGTTACTATACTTTATTTAACCTGATATATCTAGAATAGCCTAGGGGCATCCGGGTGGCTCAGTCGGTTAAGCGTCCGACTTCAGCTCAGGTCACGATCTCGCCATTTGTGAGTTCAAGCCCCACGGTAGGCTCTGTGCTGACAGCTCAGCTCTGTGTCTCCCCCTCTCTCTGCCCCTCTCTTGTTCCCGCTCTGCCTCTCTCAAAAATGAATAACCATTAAAAAATATTTTAAAAAACACATCTCATGACAATTTTGCAAGGACACGTACCCAGAGAACATTAAATACAAGAAGCGTTGCCTGGTGAACCAGAGAAATTGGAGTGATCTATGGCGACACAAGGGAGTATTTCTTTTCAATGAGAGATCGTGGGTGAGTCAGTGGTGCTGGTTATGAGTGGAAGAGTGTGCTCAAGCCAACTGTCTACTCAAGGTCAAGAAAGGAGAAGAGGGTGGACAGCAAAAGGAAGGAAGAGAAACTGGTTAAGTCAGAAGCACAGCACACATTAGTGCCACTAGATGTCATTGGTGCAGGTGACCCTGTGAAAGCCAGAGCTCACAACGAGACAGCCAGAGGAGAACCCTCACAGACGTGTTGAGGACCTTGTGGCAGAGGCCACAGAAGAGTTGTTGAACTTAAAGATGTTACACTTGGTTAAGAACACAATGGGGGCGCCTGGGTGGCTCAGTCGGTTAAGATCTGACTCTTGATCTCAGCTCAGGTCTTGATATCAGGGTCAGGAGTTTGAGCCCCATGTTGGGCTCCATGCTGGGCATGAAGCCTACTTTAAAAAAAAAAAATGACGTTTAAATTTGCTTAAATTTTCCATAATGACAAGTAGTTCTGAGCAATCTGTAACCCCGCGAATAATTTCAAAATAATAAGCATACCAGTCTGTCACAGAAACATGCCATTCTTGATACATACAGGAAGGGGATTGCTTTTCCAAAGAAACTCTTGCTATGGAGAGAGCATTTGGGGGAATGTTTTCATTACTATGTCACTTTTTCCCCCCAAAATAAACCTACTTTTAAATGCATCATCTATAAAAGTGCTCACAGCTGCATGCCTAAAACCTTGAAAATAAACCATTCTTACTATTTACAAAATCTCTCAAAAACTGTTAGCAAGTTTTGAACCTACTTGTTAAAAAAAAATACCTTCCACTTAGTTTGTAAAAACAGCGTCAAGATCAGGAAATGTGGAAATTTACCAGGCAGATGTCACTGAAAATCTTTGCATAATTGGTGGTTGGGGTTGAAAAATAAGCATCATCAACTTCTTACACATAGAGCCACGAAGCTTTGTACGGAATACTTTTCAGCTGTGATCGTCTCTCAAGCCGTATATTAAACTCTGACCCTTAGAATCAGGCCTTCAATTGTGGTATCGAAAAATGTTAAAGAGTTAAAACAGGGTGAAGCATACTCAATCCTTCACTTTGATTTAAAATATTGTAATATATTGGGGCGCCTGGGTGGCTCGGTCGGTTAAGCGTCCGACTTCGGCTCAGGTCATGATCTCACGGTCCGTGAGTTCGAGCCCCACGTCGGGCTCTGGGCTGATGGCTCAGAGCCTGGAGCCTGTTTCAGCTTCTGTGTCTTCCTCTCTCTCTGCCCCTCCCCTGTTCATGCTCTGTCTCTCTCTGTCTCAAAAATAAATAAACGTTAAAAAAAATTTTTTTTAATATATAAATAAAATATTGTAATATAGAGGCATCTGGGTGGCTCAGTCAGTTAAGCGTCCAACTTCAGCTCAAGTCATCTCATAGTTCATGAGTTCGAGCCCCGCGAGCCTAGAGCCTGCTTCCGACTCTCTCTCTCTCTCTCTCTGCCCCTACCCTGCTCACACTCTGTCACTCTCTCAAAATTAAATAAACGTCAAAAGATTTTTTAATATAAGAAAATAAAATGTTATAATATAAATAATCTTAATGATAACCAAAAAAGTTCCATATGGTTAACTTAAAACTTAAACTTAAAAATTAAACATTTGAACGTAAAATGCATTTTAAAATACTGTGTTCTTTTGATTTTAACCTTTTACATTTCTTTTTAAGTTTTTAGTGTCTTTGTTTGGTTTACAATATGCATGTTATCTGTGCACGGCAACCTTTTTTTTTTATTGACGAGTATGTTTGGTCAAAAATGTCTGGAGACTGTATCCGTTTCCTGTAGTTGCTGTATCAAAGTACCATAACCGTAATGGCTTAAAACATCACGCAGATAATGTTTTACAATTTGGGAAGTCAGAAGTCCAAAATGGGTCTCACCGGGCTAAAATCAAGATGTCGACAGGACCGGGTTCCTTCCAGGGACTCTAAGGATGAGTCATTTCCTTGCTTTTCTGGTTTCTATGGGCGGCCTGCATCCCTGAGCTCCTGACCCTGCCACTATCGTTACATTTCTTTCTGTGACTCTGTCTCTCCTGCCACACTTTTACAAGGACCCCTCGGATGAAGTTGCTCCCCACCCCCATAATCTCCCCATCGCAAGGTCCTTAATTCAGCCACATCTGCAAAGTCCCTTTTGCCATGTGAGGTAACATATTCACAGGTTTTGGGAATTAGGATGTGGACATCTTTTTTTTTTTTAATTTTTTTTTTTCTAACATTTATTCATCTTTGAGAGAAAGAGAGAGACAGAGCATGAGCAGAGAAAGTGGGACACAGAATCCGAAGCAGGCTCCAGGCTCTGAGCTGTCGGCACAGAGCCCGACCCCGCAAACTGTGAGATCATGACCTGAGCCAAAGTCAACCGACTGAGCCACCCAGGCACCCCGCATGTGGACATCTTTAGGGGCCATCTTCTGGCCTACTGCAGAAACCTTGAGCAAGAACGATAAAGCTGACCCAAGCAAGAAAGAAATTGTGCCAGCCACAGTCAGATTGGGTGTGGAAGCTCCCAGCAGGGAGGTCCCCACAAGCTCACCTTCAAAGCTCTGCTTTGAAAGGGAGCTGGACTCTGTCTTCAGCTAATACGTCTTCAGCTTTTGTCACGTTTCTGCCCTTTTGGCTAAAAGTAATAAGCTTCCTCCTGTTCAAGTAACAGGAGATTGGGATGCCATTTTGCTGTCTACCGAGTCAGCTGGACCAAGGTTCAGATCTTGATTCGGGCGCTTCTCCCTGTATGGTCTGGACAAATTTCCCACCCCTCTGATCCAGAGTTACCATTTCTTTAAAACACAGAAGCTAATGCACACTTGGCAGGGTGGCGGGGAGGACTAAAGGCCACAGTGTATAAATTGCTTGCCCAAAGATCGTGCTGAGAAGTGTCAGTTTCTCTCCCTCTAGGAGTCAGAATTTCCATCTGTGCAATTCTGCCTCCATGAAGATGTGGAAACGTGAGCGCAATTTGAGTCAAGCGTGAACACCGCTTTGCACCAAAGTGAACACCGCTTTGCACCAATTTCCTGGCTTCATTTAGGGACTAACAGACATACAGCTTATGAAGCTTATAGCTTCCTCAAAAACAGTGCCAAGCATGACATTGATAAGTCAACCAACCTGGAACCAAACGCATCCTTGACCTGGCAATGGGTGTCGAAATAATTTCCTTAAAGACAAGGATCTCATTAATTCAGCAGCGGTGGGCTTTGACAATTTCGCAGATTCACAGAACATAAACACAATCAGCGGTATTTGTTCTACAAAGTGCCTTGATCCTCATCGGAGATCGCTAAGAGTGTGGGCGGTGGAGGAACTCGTTCACAGGTGGACATCCTCCAAAGCAAACATCCTCATTTTCCTGCTCTGGAAGGCGGGGCGTGTCAATCCCCTTTTCCTGCCAAAGGTTTTTTTTCTTTCGTGCGGTAACATCCCCCTCTGCTGGAACTTGTAGGTATTGCAACAATATTTATTAAGAAGTGTTTTAAAAGAAAGAAGGAAAGAGAAGAAAAAACCAAATCCTAAATGGGATCGTCCCCCCACCCTCACCCCCACTCCAAGACTGAATTATAGTTGTAGTCTCTCCTGGAATATGGCCTGTTAAAGGTTCATCTGAAATTTCCTGATCAGCCCTGGAGAGGTAATCCCCACGATAAAATTTTGCCAGTCCCTTCCCCCCAAAACAATGTCCTTTCTTTTCTTTGGTTAATCACTTCCTTGCCTGGCCCTCTTGCCTGTAAAAACTTCCATTTTGTCAAACTCCTGCAAGCATCTCTACTTGATAGAAGGCATGCTGCTCGATTCTTGAATTGCTTAATAAACCCCAAGAGATCTTCAATTTACTCAGTCGAATTTTGTTTATTTTCTTTTATTTAATTTTAATTCCAGTACAGTCAACATTCAGTATTAACTTAGTTTCAACGGCATCTGGGTGGCTTAGTCAGTTGGGTGTCTGACTTCAGCTCAGATCACGATTTCACGGTGGTGGGTTCGAGCCCGGCACCGGGCTCTGTGCTGACAGCTCAGAGCCTGGAGCCTGCTTCGGATTCTATGTCTCCCTCTCTCTCTGCCCCCCCCCCCCCCACATTCTGTCTCTCTCTCCTTCAAAAATAAATAAACATTAAAAAAATTTTTTTCAAAGAGTCTGTTTTTCAGTCGCTCTTTTTTTTCACTTGTTCATTTTGTTTCTTAAATTCCACATAGGAGTGAAATCATATGGTATTTGTTTTTCTCTGACTGACTTATTTTGCTTAGTATTATACTCTCTAGCTCCATCCATTGTTGTTGCAAATGGCAAGATTTCATTTTTTTATGGCTGAATAATATTCCTCTGTGGGTGTGTGTGTGTGTGTGTGCGCGCGCGTGCACGCACGGGTGCATATGCACACCACGTCTTCTTTATCCATTCATCTATTGATGGACACTTGGGCTGTTTCCATAATTTGGCCATTGTGAATAATGCTGCAATAAACATAAGGGTGAATAAATCCTTTCAAATTAGTATTTTCATATTTTGGGGATAAATACCCAGTAGTGTGATTATTGGATCACATGGTAGGTCTATTTTTAACTTTTTGAGGAATCTCCATATTGTTTTCTAGAGTGGCTGCACCAGTTTGCATTCCCACCAACCACGTTCAAGGCTTCCCCTTTCTCCACATCCTCGCCAGCACCTGTTATTTCTTGTATTTTTGATTTTAGACATTCTGACAGGTGCGTGGCTTCAGTTTGCATTTCCCTGATGGCAAGTGATTGAATTTTGTTTTTTAACAGAACAAATAAAGATTGAATGTGAGATCCATTTTGCATTCCAGCCGGTGGCTCTTAAACTTTCATGTACATCTTCCGGAGTGCAGGTTTTTGAAAAATGGAGATTTTGAGGGAGCCGGGGTGGCTCAGTTAGTTAAGCGTCCGACTCTTGACTTCGCCTCAGCTCATGATCTCACAGTTCTTGAGTTGGAGCCCCACATCGGGCTCTGCACTGACAGTGCGGACCCTGCTTGGGATTCTCTGTGTCTCCCTCTCTCTCTGCCCCTCCCCCACTTGTGCTTTTGCTCTGTCTCAAGATAAATAAACTTTTAAAAATAATAAAATCTGCTTTAAAAAGGGGAGATTTTTGTACTCCATGCCCATCTCCTAGGAATTAGAGCAAGGAATCCTGCAGCAGAGCCTTGTAGAGCCCCGCACCCCCACACCCCACCCCTGCCTGTCCCAGTGAGCCTGCTACCTGTGGCTTTCCCGGGAGAATTCGGTTGAATTCTGAATGAAGGGCGGCAGGTGGTGGAGAAATGGAGGCGTCACATCTGTCCCTCTAGGAAGATTTAGCAGGAAAAGGGAGATTTTCTTTTATTTCTTTTTACTTCTTTTATTTAGAGCTTTACTGAGGTGTAATCGATATGTTAAAAAAGAATGTACATATGTAATGCATATAGTGGACGAATTTGGACCTATACCAACAGCCTGAAACCATCACCACGATCAAGTTAATAAACATATCCATCACCTCCAAATGGTTCCTTGTGTCCCATTTGTTTTATTTCTCGTGTGTGTGTGTGTGTGTGTGTGTGTGTGTGTGTGTGATATAAACACCGAACATGAGCTCTATCCCCTGGACACGTTAGGAGCACAATACGGTATTGTTAACCTTGCGCCCTTTGTTGTAGAGCAGAGGTCTAGAATTTCCTCGTCCCGCACAATTGAAACTTCATGTTGGCTGAACAGGGATTTCTCCTTTCCCTTTCCCCTTTAGCCCGTGGCAACCATTTAATCATTTTAAATACTGTATCTAAATGGAATCATGCCATGTTTGTCCTTCTGTGTTTGGCTTAC
>NW_024412421.1:33498972-33514514 GCF_014898765.1 Herpailurus yagouaroundi
TTTTTTTTTTTTTTTTTTTTTTTTTTTGAGGTTCAATGATGGTCTGTTGTAGGCATAGACCACCTTTTCTTTGTCCATTCATCTGTCTTGGATATTTTGATACCAGAGATGGGGCGGGGGGGGGGGGGTGTTCCAGAGCCCTGCAAACTCAACCACCAGCAGGTGCCAGGTTCTTGACTTTGCCCTGAGAAAGAATTCAAGGAGTCAGAGTGAAGTATAGCAGGAGAAGCTTCATTGCAAAACCACAAGTACACACCGCGAGGGAGAGCGGGGGCGCCCTCGGGGGATCCGAGTGCCACAGGTAGGTGTGGCGTTCTGCTTCGTGTGGGTCATCGTAAAGGGGGTGGCATAGTCACATGGGGTTCCGGGAATGGGCGGGGACTTCCCCAAACTGCGTCTCATTTGCGCTTGCTCCAGGCTAGCGACTCTGCGCAGGTGCAGTCTGATTTTTCTCTTGCGGAGCCCCCCTGTAGCGTCAAGGTCTCCTGGGTGTCCTCGAGTGCCCCTAGCGAAGGGGTCATTCTTGGTCGTTTGCAGGCCCGCTGGGTCTTTGTGCGCGTGCCCGACGTGGGCTCCAGCAACACCAGGGTGCTCTGCGTCAATGAGAAACCACAGAGCTGTCACAGGGTTGACTCGATTGTCACAAACACCGTCAGGTGTCAGACACCGTCCTCCCTCTTTTGTTCGTCCCGCGATTACCCGGCAGTTCCCTGTGCTGCATGCTTATCAGGCCTCATCTCGCATCTTGGCTGCGGGGCAAAGCGCTACCATGAACGTGGGAGTGTAGATGGGTCTTTGAGATCCTAATTGAGTTTTGTTGGGGGGAGGAAATACACCCAGATGTGAGGGGGCCGGGTCACACGGCAATTCTACTTTAGCTTTTTGAGGAACCTCCATACCGTTGGCCACGGTGGCGGCATGGCCACCGGCAGGGCAGAGGGGCTCGAATCTTACCCCGTCCTCACCAACGCTCGCTGCCTCTTGTCCTGTTGACAGTAGCCCTTCTAAGTGGCGTGGCGTGAGACCTCATTGTGGCCTTCATTTGCATTTCCCTGATGATGAGTGCTGTTGAGCACCTTTTCAAATAGCTGTTGGCCACGAGTATGTCTTTGGAGAAATGTCCATTCAAGTCCTTTGACCATTTCTTATCTGGATGGTTCGGGTGTTTTGCCATTGAATTGTAGGGATTTCTTATATATTTGAGGGTATTAACCGCTTATTAGATTTTGCAGATATTTTCTCCCATCCCCTAAGTTGCCTTTCCACTCAGTTGATTGTTTCCTTGGCTGGGCAAGAAGGCTTTTAGTCTGATGTAGTCCCACTTGTCTATTTCTGCTTTTGGTGCCTGGGCTTTTGGTGTGACGTCCACGAAATCATCACCAAGATCAACGTCAAGAAACTTTCCCTCTGTGTTTTCTCCTAGGCGTGTTAGAGTTTCAGCTCTTCCATCCAAGTCCTTAATCCATTTTGGGTTGATTTTTTTTGGGGGGGGCGCCCTCGAATGGATATCTTCTTGAAGGCAGACAGAAAAAAGAGAAAGAGGAGATATGGGAAATAGTAATGGTGATAATCATAATCCTTGTATTGGTCTCCTGGGGCCGCTGTAACAAATTTTCACCGAGTTAGCAGTTTCAAACGACAGAAGTGTATTCTCTTACAGTTCAGGGGGGGTGACGGGGCACTGATGGCATCGTGGGGTGACGGAGGGCCACCGCTTTCTCTAGGTCCCGGGTTGACGTTTTCCAGAGGGACAAAGTGGTGTTCCCGCGGCCAGTACAGCCTCAGTGGGCGCTCCACTCTCGTACAACTCCAAGCACACAAATTCTATCTTCTCCCCTTCTTCTTCTTCTCACCACCCCACCCCCCGCCCCACAACTTTCTCGGAAGGCGAGTGAGGGTGATGTGATGTTCACTTTTCCCTGCTCTTCCGTTTGGCAGATATATATCTCCCAGAAATTTCCAATTTAAAACATGTTTAAGTCGTCTGCAGCCAGCCATATTTTAAGTTTTCACAGCAGCAGCTTGTTTGGGACATAACTCACAAATGCCGCGAACCCCGGTTGCTATCGCTTTGAACCGCTGCTGACAAATGTGTTTCGGGTGACCGCGGGTGTCGACAGGCTTTGCACAGGAGAGCGATGCGGTGCTTTACAGCTGCAAGACAGCCCCTCTGGCGGCCACACACCCCCCACTGGGGACCTCAGCTCCTCTGGCCACTGCTCATTGGATCAGGGCCACACGTCAGCCTCAGAATCTGGAACCGGAACTCAGAGCCTCTCAGCCTCTGCTCACGGGGCCCGCGAGCAGGGAGATGTGAGATGGCCACGTGCTCCCGCTCACCCAGCAAATGCTCTGGGCCCGGCTCTGCTGCAGACCCCAGAGAGAGAGCAAGGCACGTGTGGTCCCTGCTTTCCGGGAGCTCGCGTCTTCATGGGGAGAAGATACAAGAATCATTGAAAGCTCAGTCGGGAAGTATGTATTGGCGGTGCGTGCCGTGGTGACAGAGGAAGGAAGGAGTGAGTGGGTGGTAGAGTGAGGGAGGTAGTATCGGTGAGAATCCGCCTCTTTGAGATGGCCAGCTGAAGAGTGAGAGCACGGGTCCAGGCTAGAGGATGCATGTGCAAATGCCCTGAAGTCAGAAAGCAGAAAGAGCCTGGCACACCCGAGTGGCTGAGAGATGCCAAGTGTGACTGGGGCCTCAGAGGGAGGCAGGGTGGTGGCAGGAGGTGAAAAGGCGGAACTAGAGGCACCCGGCTGGCTCAGTTGGTTGAGCGCCTGATGCTTGATTTTTGGCTCAGGTCATGATCTCACGGTCGCGGGATCAAGCCCTGTGTTGGGCTCCACGCTGAGCGTGGAGCCTGCTTGAGATTTTCTCTCTCCCTCTGCCCCCTCCTGCTCTCTCTCTCTCTCTCTCCCTCTCTCTCAAATTAAAAATGAAAAAAAAAAAAAATTAGACAGTGAAACTACAAGGGTCAGAACCCAAAGGGTCATGTAGGCCGTGGTTTGGAGTATACGTTTGATTTTGAATGCAGCCGCAAACTACCACCTGCCATTAAGCGAGGGAAGAATTATGCGACCCCTGGAGATTTGCAGAACAAAGTACAAGGTGTCTTGGGGGAGGGGGCAGGGAAGGAGTAGGGAATGGTTATAGTTCCTTTACTGTCACTTCCGTGTCCTCCACGGCTGTTGAGATTTTCCACTTCTTCTTGGGTCAGTTCTTTTAAACTTTTGACGCACAACGTATGTACAGAGAAGTGAACCTATCCTAATGAGTTTTCTATAAGTAAACGCACCCCTGTAACCGGCATCCAGATGAAGAAACAGAACATTACTTACCACCCCCAACCCCCTTATATCCCAGCCCCCACCGCCCCCCCCCCCCCCCCCCCCCCCCCCCCACCGCCAGCCTCCGACTGACCACCATCCTGACTTCTAACAGCAGAGGTCAGTTTCGACAGTTTCTAAACTTTATAGGATGGGATTACACAGCCCATACCCTTTAGCTTCTTTGATTTCTTTCACTTCAGACTGTGATTGGAAATTCGCCCTTACTGTTGATGGGGTTGAAGTTGCTCGTTCTCTTTAGGATATTTCATGGTGTGACAATCCATGCTTTATTTACGCATGGCACCGTTGACGTGGTGGACAGACTCTAAGGTGGTCCCGTGACGCCCACCTCCTGTGTTTGTGCCTCTGTGTGGTCCCCTCCTCTTGATAGTAGGCAGGGTGTGTGATGTGATTGTAGCCAATAGAAGACAGCAAGGGTAATGGAATTCATTTCCACGATTACCTTACAGAGGATCGTGACCTCCATGCTGCAAGCAGATGCTCCCCCTTGCTGGCTTTGATGAAGCAGTGGCATTTTGGGGAGGCCGATGTGGCAAGCCTAGGAACTGTGGCCTAGGATGGCCTCTTGTGACTAGGGATGGCCTCCAGCCGACAGCCAGCAAGAAACTGAGGCCCGGGGTTTTACAAAGATCTAAATTCTGCCAGCAGCCACATGACCTTGGCAGTGACCCCTTCCCGGCTGAGCTTTGAAACGAGACCCCTGCCGGGCAGACACCTGGACTGCAGCTTTGCGAGATTCTGAAGCAAGGTCCATTCCCAAATGCCTTCATCACAGAATCTGCGGAATATAAAATGCGTGTCGTCTCAAGTCACAAATTTTGTGGCAATCTGTCATGCAGCCTATAATAGGAAACTAATATTAGGGACATCTGGGCAGCATCCAGGTCTGGGCTTTTAAAACCCGGGCTGCTATGAACATTCCGGGACATGTCTTTTGGTGAACATATGCGAGCACTTCTGTTTGGCATATCCCTAGGACAGAACTGCAGGGTCATATGGGACGCATATGTTCCGCCTGAGGAAATTCTGCCAATGGTTTTCCCAACCCAGTTATGTTTGCGTTGGTGAGGACGGGCTTCAAACCCAGGTACGCACAGCTCGAAAGCTCCATGTTTTCAACTGCCATATTTGCTTTCTAAGCTATATGAGGGGCGATCTCACAACAAGGAAATAAACACCTCTTCCTGGTAATTTTCGATGAGCAAAGCTTCCGTGTGTAAAATACTTGAAGGCAATAAAACGCACTTGTATATCTCATTATGTATCACATAGTATCTCCTATCTCATTGAATTCCCACAACAGTCCATTAAGGGAGGTGTTATTGTTATTGTGCATTTCCAGATGGGAGCACTGAGCCCAGCCACGATGCAAGGGAGTCCCCTGAGACCGGACGCCCCCTGCTGGTCCGGCGCCACATGGGAAGGCTGACTTCCGATCTCTCTCCAGGGCCTGGACTTTGCTCTGCGCCATGACGCTTTTTTCCTTTTCTCTTCTTTTTCTTTCTTTCTTTTTTTTTTTTTTTAGTTTTTTTTTTTTTTTTGGGGGGGGGGGCATAAGTGGGGGAGGCGCAGAGAGAGAGGGAGACACACAATCCGAAGCAGGCTCCAGGCTCTGAGCTGTCAGCCCCCATTCTTTTTCTTTCTCTCTTCCTTTTTAAAGAGATGGTGGCATGTGTCTGGATGGGGGGAGGGGCCCGTAGCAAGGAGATCCAAGAATCCAGGATCCGGATGCATACATCCGGATGTAACCGTCGGTGGGGAGCCAGTGCCTCGCGGCAATCCTGTCTGTTTATTTGACACTGCAGGTCTCATGACTGTGCGTTTCAGGGTCTCGTGAAATAAATCCCAGGTCTCAGAAGCGCCCTCTGTTTGTCTCATCAACAAACGTTCGCAGGGTGTCTTAGAGCGGATCCTCACCACGACTGGATGAGAACGTGGTTGCAGTGGCTACACATTTATTTCCAGGCGGTTCGGAAGGAGCCCCTACGTGTAAACTCGAGCGGCGGGCCAAGCGGGAGGGAGCACTCCGACTGCGTGCCGCGCTCTCAGCCGCAGAGGGGCCTGCGCAGCCTGAAGGAGGTCAGGCCTCGGGCTCACGGACCTCTGTCCCCAACTGACACACCGGTGGCCCTAAGGCTGAGCAACAGATCAGCCGGAAACTCTGACTTGAAACAACCAATGAGAGTTTGCTTTTCACCGTCTGGGCGGCAGGAATTTGGGAGGGGCTCCCCCGGGCAGTTCTGGCTCCCTGCCCTCCTGTGGTTCCAGTCCAGGAACAGGAAGGAGATTGGGGTGCGTGGTGGCTGGCCAGGCCTCTCTGTCCCTCCGTGTAGTCCCAGGGCCTCTCTCTGGGCTCCCTCCCAGCCTGGTGGGCTCAGGGGTTGCCCTGCCTACCTGGCAGGGGGGAAGAAGTGCCTCGCCCTTTATGCCCCAGGCTTCAGTTCCATCACGTTCTGATGGTCACAGGACAGCGATCGGCTCCGTCTCTGAGCCCCGTGGGAAGCAGGCACTGAGACAGAGTTAGGGGCCCACGGGATTGCTCGGGGGTAACACCAAGAGAGAACAGGGCACAGGCAGGATGTCTGGGGAAAGCCTTCCGACCACAGGGTGGACCTGACACCTGGAAGGGAAGGGGCAGGGCGAGCCTGGGACGCCAGTGCTGAATGGCCGGTGGCCGCCCACCCAAGCTCCTGCTCCAGGGCAAGGCTGCGTGCAGGGAGGAGGCTGCTGCGTAGCCCCGCGCCCTCCTGAGGGGCCGGTAGGGCTGCCCAGGAAGAGCCTGGCCTTGGCTGGAGAGCTGGGCGCAGGCCGCAGGTGCTCCGTGTTGCAGGTGTTACTGGACCGCGGTCCGGGCCTCTGGATGTGCAACTTTCTTCATGGCAGAGCCGACCCGCAAGCGGCGAACCTGTGGCCACCCCGCAGCCCCAAGGGAAGGGGACTTAGGCCCCGCCCCTTGGTGGGGAGTCACCAGATGCCGGACCAACAGACTGGACAGGAGTTGTCAAATGCGGCCATCTGGGGGACGCGCCACTGCCGCAGCCCGTGTTGAGCACACGGAAACGTGCCCTACCGTAGAGAAGAACCTCTTATGGCTTGGAATCAGCTGGAATGGGCTCAAATCCTGGCACACCCCCTGACTAGCTGTGTCACTGCAGGCAAATACACAACCTCTGGGTTTTGCCGTCTGTAAAATGGGGAAAGTAAGCCCCTCCTTCACGAGGTCGTCTGAGAATTCAGTGAACCCCATGGCACCTTCCCTGGCGTGTAGTCAGTGCTCAGAGGGGGTGAAGATCATCATTATTATTACTAAGACCGCTTAATCCTGGTTGGAAGTGAGTTTGACTGTAACTTGGGTCTTGGTGAGAACACCGAGTTATCAAGAGGAGATTGAATTCTATTTCAGACAGTTGTTAAGGCAGCAAAGCGGAGACTTTGTTAAACACTAGAAGTGGTGGCTCGGGCTCTCGGAACTCTCTAGAAGTAGAAGCTTCTGCAACCTTGTCCCACCCGGGCCGAGAGCTGGCGCACAGGAGACGCTCTGCACACGTTCATGGCCTCAAATCGCATCTAATGAAGGATGAAACATGGCTTTCTCAAAGAGGCACAAAATTTTGAGCCAGATGAATCTAGGTTTTCTTTGCCATCCAAAATGGAAATGGGGGAAAGATGGCTTTTTCTTGTTATTAAAAGTCCTGCATGCTCGTTGTAATTTTTTTTTATTTCAGGCAAAAAAAAAAAAAATTCAGGCAACTCAAAAATATATTTAAAAGATCGTTTAAAAAAAAAAAGTCATCTCCCAGAAATAATGGCTGTCAACATTTTGATGAACTTTTTTTCAAGTGCTTTTTAACAAATAAAAATAGAAGCATGGTATAATAGTGCTGATACCCCAGTCAGCATCCACTGGTGCTCTCTGAAGGGTACTATCACCACCACACCCATTTTACAGATGAGCAAGTTGAGGCTAAAGAGGGGAAGTACCTTGCCTGTGGCTGCCGTCGGCAAGTGGTGGCTCAGGATTTGAACACGGGGAGTAAGACTTTGTGTCCTCTGTCTTCACCACCTAACCTCTCTCCTGCCTTCCGAACCAGGTAGGGGGAAGAAGTGGAAATACGTTAACTGAGTGCTTTTTCGTGCTTTTTTCATACTGTTCCTCACGGCGCTGAAATGTCAACCCTTTGGTTAAGGTAGAGACGTGTCGTCTTGGGTTCCAGTGAGGAAATAAAGCTCAGGGAAGTTAAATAAGTCTCCTGGAGCCTCACGGCTCATAAGACAACCATCACTGCAGCCCTCACCTGCCTCACGCGGAAGCTTGTTCGCGCTGCGGTAACACAAGCTTGTTCCTGTCCACGCCGGGGTCCTTTGGGGAGGTCCTACCATGTGTCCGAGAGGCTGCGGTCTTACCAGCAAGAGACTGACCTTCAGAGTCAGCAGTCACAAGCACGGCCGTGTGTCTCATGGACGCTGGAGCCAGACTTCCAGGGCAACCTCGGGCAAGTGATTTAACCTCTCTCTGCCTCAGTTTACCTTATCAGTAAAAATGCAGATAAAAACGGAACTTACCTCTCAGCGCTGTTGTGAGAGCAAAGCGAACGGGTTCATGGGAAGTGTGTGGGACACCGTGTCCGGCACCTAATAAGTTCGATACCAAGCATTACCTATTCTTAACCACTTTTTGAAGTTTATTTATTTATTTTGAGAGAGTGGGCGAGGGACAGAGAGAGAGAGGAAGAGAGAGCATCCCAAGCCGACTCCGCACCGTCAGCAAGGAACGGGACGGGTGGTGTGGCCCGAACCCACGAACCCCGAGACCATGACCTGACCCGAAACCAAGAGTCGGACACTTAACCGACTGAGCCATCCAGGCCCCCTGCCTATCCTTGTATTAACAGACACCAGAGTCTGATACAAAACGTATTTTCCCATTGCATTTCCTCTTGGACCAAGCAAAGGAAACCTTGGAAGGTATGTGAGTTTCCTACGGCTGCTCTAACGAATGACCGCGAAGTCCCTGGCTTATAGCAACACAGATTCATTCTCTGACAGTTCAGGAGGTCTGAAGCCCAACCCTGGTCTCACTGGGCTGAAATGGGGAATCTGTTCCCCCGCCCGTCCCAGCTTCTGGAGGTGCCCACTTCTTCCTTAGGCTGTGGCCCCTCCTCCGTCTTCCTGCACAGCACCTTCAAATCTCTCTCCAGCTCTGATGTTCCGGCCTCCCTCTTCCACCGAGATGACTTAGGACAACCTCCCTGTCTCAAGGTCCGCTCATCAGCAACCTTAATTCCACCTGCAGCCTTACTTCCCCTTTGCTGTGTGACCTAATATAACCACAGGCTCCGGGGATTCAGATTTGGGCATATTTGGGGGCACATCATTCTGCCCACCTCGGAACAGTAGCGGGGTCCCTTCCCTCCTGTCTCCATTCACTTCTCCTTGCTCAGGCCTCCCCATCAAAGCTCCGACCCCTCTCCACCAGCGCCCTGAGCCCCTCGTTCCTGACACCTCTTGAGACAGCAAAGAGGTCCCAGTCTGAACTGTCTCCAGTTCCCCTGTTGTTGGAATGTAGCATCTACAAGTAATCGAAGGGCTGATACTGACCACCTTTCTTAGCTTGACTCCCAGGAGTGTGTTCCGGGCTCTGTGGGGGTGCCGACCCCCCACGCCCAGTCACTATAATTCTGTTTCTTCGCCCAGTGGCTCCAACAGCAAGGGGTTTGTTAATTGCGACCAAATTAGAACCCGCTTCCAGTCATTCAAAAACAGATACACCTAATACGCGTTAAGCGGCTACTATGTGCCAGGCGACAGAAATATAAAGAGAAATGAGACACAGATCCTGCCGTCCCGGAGCTCAGTGTTGGAGTAATAGATCGGGGAGGAAGGCAGACGTGTATAAAAGCCTGATGGCTGTTGCTTAGTACAGTGGGCCCCTGCAGCCCAACAGTTTCGCCCAAAGGCATTGGCCACCGTGGTTTCCAGTGTGGCTGTTCCTTAGATTCACCTAAGGCTTTGCTATTTAGAATCCCAATGCCGGGGCCTCGCTGTAGGATGTACGGCCTGGGCATCAGTAGTAAAGCTCCCGGGTGACTCCAGGCAGTATGAGAACCAGTGCTAACAGTATGCCCCCAGGTTCTAATTTAATTGGACCTGATGGAGTCTGGGCATGGGATATGCTTAAGACTCCCCTACGTGATTCTAAACTATAGCAAAGCTTGAGGAACACAAGTCTAGAGCAATGATTCTCTACAGCGGAGGGCCGTTTTGTCCTCCGAGGGACATCTGGCCATGTCTGGAAACATATTTGGTTGTTGCAATGGGGTGTGCTACTGCATCTAGTGGGTAGAGGCCAGGGATGTTGCTAAATATCCTACAATCCCCACCCCCACCCCCCGCCCATGCATGGTCCATCCCCAAGTGTGTAATCGTGTCAAGACTATGAGATGTCTAGAGAGACCCTTGCACCTCACCTGTGCCCCAGGACTAAGACACATGTCTAAAGATGTTCATAGGACAGGTGAAAACAGATCAACCTGGATACAACCCAAATGCAGAGGTGAATCTGCATTAGCATATTCATAGCACGCACAACTTCAGGAAACCAATTCGCGACACATCAGGGGTGAGAGAACAGAGGCTTCCCTGGGGGGAGACAGAGGGGGGTCCCCAGAACTGAGGCTGCCTTTCCAGCTAGCACCAGTGAGTTGATGAGTCTCTTTCTTTCTAGGATTTTTGGTGAGTTTGCCATTTCCTGGGGAAATTTATCCTATTTGGTCTCTTTCGGTAATTTGGGCAACTCCAGTAAAGGAAAAAAAAAAAATCAGCATTCATGGAAGTATTTCCTGCGGTATAATTGATATATACATAATAGAAAAAAAAATTAGAAACCATGTAAATATCCAGAAATGGCAAAGTGATTAAGACATTATGGTACATCAACTCAATTGAATGTTATGAAGCCATTAAAAAGGATAATTAGGAAGGTGATTTAGAAACATAGGAAATTTTTGTGATATGATGGGAAGTGAAAAAAACAGGAAGTAAACAGCACAAACACAGTGATTACAACTCAGAAAAATATGTTGGCCTGTGGACAAATACTGGAAGGATTTGCAGAAATAAAGACTGTCGTAATTAGGATGCTAGAATTATGGGTGTTTTTTTTTTTTTCCTAAAACTTTCTTTAACGCTATTTTTTTATACTCAAAATCTTTTGGGACCACTGCCCAGCCCATATCCTTGTCTGCTGAACACTGAATCCTGCTCAGCCCTGTTTGGTCCCTGAGACCCTGTGTCCCACCCTGGGCACCTGTTCCTAGCTGGAAGAATCACATTCTCTCTACTGATTGGCTAGACAGGACTCAAGATGCTAATCCCTCTGGGATAGTCTGTCTTTTTTTTTTTTTTTTTTGAGATAAAATTCACATAACATAAAATTTACCATTTTAAAGTACGCAATTCAGTAGAGTTTAGTACATTTACAGTGTTACGCAATCATGGCCACTATCTGATTAAAGAACATTTTCATCACCCAGGAAGGAAACTCCATACCCATTGGCAGTCACTCCCAATTCTCCCCTCCCCCAGCCCTAGGCAACCATTAAATTTACTTTCTGACTCTGTTGATTTGCCTCTTCTGGATATTTCATATACATGGGACCATACAGTATGTAGTTTTTATATCTGGCTCCTTTCACTTGGCATAATGTTTTCAAGGTTCATCCATGTTGTAACATGTATCAGTGCTTTGTTTTTTTATGGCTGGATAGTATTCCATTCATCCACTCATGGACATTTGGGTTGTTTCTTTTGGGGGCTGTTATGAATAATGCTGCTATGAACATTCATGTACGAGTGTTTGTGCGAACAAATGTTTATATTCTCTCGAGTACCTAGGAGTAGAAATGCTGGGCTTATAGGGTAACTCTTTGTTGAACTATTTGAGGTACTCCCAAAATGATTTCTAGAATAGCTCTATCATTTTACATTCCAACCAACAGTGTATGAGAGTTCCAATTTCTCGACATCCCCACTATTTCTTTTATTATTATTATTATTATTATTATTATTATTATTATTATCTTAGTGGCTTTAACGTGATATTTCATTGTGGTTTTGATTTGCATTTCCCTAATGATGTTGACCATATTTACATGTGCTTATTGGTTATTTGCATATCTTCTTTAGAGAAATGTTTATTCAAATCCTTTGCCCATTTTTTTTGCATGTTTATTTATTTTTGAGACAGAGATAGAGCATGAACAGGGGAGGGGCAGAGAGAGAGGGAGGCACAGAATCCGAGGCAGGCTCCAGGCTCTGAGCTGTCAGCACAGAGCCTGACATGGGGCTCGAACTCACGGACCGTGAGATCATGACCTGAAGGAAGTCGGATGCTCAACCTACTGAGCGCCCCCGGGCACCCCTTCACGTGAATTTTAGATTCAGCTTTTCCATTTCTGCAAATTGGAGCTTTGAAAGGAGTTGCAGAGAATCTGTAGATGAATTTGGCCAAATATTGCCACCTTAACAATATTAAAGCTTCTAATCCATTAACAAGGGACGTCATTCCATTTTTGGAGGTATTTCCACAATGCTCTGCAGTCTTCAGTGTGCAGACCTTAAGCTTCCTTGGTTACATTTATTCCCTCCCCCTTTTCTTTTATTTTCTTTTTTTTTTTGATACTCCAGTAAAGTGAACTGTTTCCTTAATTTCATGTTTGGCTTAGGGAAGTCTTTTGAACCAAGAGCGTGAGCAGGGAGGGGGCGCCTGGATGGCTCAGTCGGTTAAGCGTCCAACTCTTGATGTCAGCTCAGGTCATAGTTTCACGACTTATGAGATCAAGCCCCTCACTGGGCTCTGTGCTGACAGCACGGAGCCTGTGTGGGCTTTTCTCCCTCCCTCTCTCTCTGACCCTCTCCCCTGATCTCTCTCTCTCTCTCTCTCTCTCTCTCGAAATAAATAAACATAAAAAAAAAAAAAAAAAAAACCTGGATCGTAACACCTAGAGAAAAACGAGTCTCAACACAGATAAAGGCAGAAAGCAGAAATGACGTGAAAAGGAAGGCAGTTCCGAGAGAGAGACTGAGAACTGTCCTTAGGGCAAATGCTTAAGCGAAATAGATTTGGACACCAGGCTCCTGCGTAAGTAGGAGTATCCCAGGCTGGAGGAGATGTGGCCAACGTGGCCAAACACCAAAGAAGCCCATCTAAACCAGACCTGCTCCTTAGCAGCTGGTGACAAGTTTTCTCCACTTCCTGGGTAAAGAGGAACTGGGGTGTGCTCCCAAGGCCAGGTCTTCAGGGTGCTTTGTGTGTCTGTGTTTTTCCGGAATGAGCCAAATGTAATTTCCACGTGCCCTGTGAGATCAGGCATGCGCAACAAAGGCTGGTCTCATAAAGAACTACCTCCCAGGGGGCGCCTGGGTGGCTCAGTCAGTTGAGCGTCTGACTGTGGCTCAGGTCATGATCTTTCAGTTTGTGAGTTCGAGCCCCCCATCGGGCTTGCAGCTCTCAGCGCAGAGCCCATTTCGGCTCTTCTGCTCCCCCACCTCTGTCCCTCCCCTGTTCGTGCCCTGTCTCTCTCAACAATAAATCAGAGCATTAAAAATTAAAAATATATAGAGAGAGAACTACCTCCCAGGATTTTTATATCAAAATACTTGCACTGGAGGGTTCCACCTATGAAATCTGGCACTTACAGGTAGTCAACTGGGGGCTCCACTCCTCTCTCCCTTCAACAACAGATACTGTATTTTCACTGAAGTCAAATGAAGTCACATCCTACTGATAATGCCTTCAGCCTCTGGGGGGTGGGGGGCGTGGCTTGGTGTGTTATATTCCTTCCGTAAAGGTAGTGGAAGGAGAAAGGTAGGGAAACGGAGAAGGAAGCAGTGAAGGGAGTTCAGAGCCTGACTTCCTAGAGGACAAAACAAATCTCTTGTAATAACTGTGGCTACTGGGGCACCCGGGTGGCTCAGCCGGTTAAGCCTCCGACTTCGGCTCAGGTCATGATCTCACAGTTCGTGGGTTCGAGCCCCGCGTCGGCCTCTGTGCTGACAGTGTGGAGCCTGGTTGGGATGCTCTCTGTCTCTCTCTGTCTCTCTCTCTCTCTCTCTGCCCTCCCCCTCCCTCAAAATACATAAATAAATAAGAATAACTGTGACTATTGGAAAATCATTTCAAAAGAAAATGTCTTTTTATCATCCTGGCATTTGCTCAAGGATGTGGCTTTGGGTCAGCCAGTCCCCCAGCCCTGCCCGGGGGGGGGGCCCCCCCCCCCCCCCGCCCCCCCCCCCCACCGCGGCCCCCCCCCCCCCCCCGCCGCGTCTCCCCACACCTATTTCAGGATCCCAGGAAGAAGCTGCACAGGAATCACAGGGTCTCAGAGTCATGGGGAGTTAATCCTGCCCCCGGGGTCAGGGGGTCAACACACTGCTTCCTTTTGGACCCGAGCAAATAGACAGCCACCCCAGAGCATTTCAGTCTCAGTTACTCCCAACACTTTACGTCATTCATTTACTTACAACAACGTAGCTAAAATGTTATGGTCTTTACTGCCTGCTCTATGCTTGAAGGGAATTGTTTCACTTAACCCCCCAAGGCTGTGAGATAGGTATTGCTGTCATCTACATCTCTCAGGTGTGGAAACAGCCTTTAAAAAGTGGCGAAACCTACTACCGGTGAGGAAACTGATCAGGCCCAGGACACATGCTCACAGCCTCCTGCTGACCTTCAGAGCCGGTGGTGCTCTCCAGCCTGCCTTGCTTGCCTCTGCAAATGTGGCTGCTCCAACAGTCCCCGTCACAGTCCCCCAGTTTCTTACTGGCCAAAAGACTCTAGAGCAGGATTTTTGAAGCTGAGTCCCAGCCACCGTCAGAGATGGTTCTCTGCGTCTCCTCACCTGCGTCTCCTTCGTGGGGCCCGATATCGTCCTGGACCCTGCGCCTATCTCCTGGTCCGGCTGATTGAGTGCCGGAAGTCTGATCCCATCTGTCATCAACCCATTCAGCAGATCAGGTATTCATCAGTAAAAATTGCTGGGCCAACTTGCAACGTGGAACGGATATTGCAAAGGCGCCCTCCACAGGGCTGGCACCAGGATATGCTCCCAGCAGCAAGTTTGAGGGTGCTTGTTTCCACACAGCCTGGGAGCATGGGGGTTTATCAACTTTCTGATCGTTCCAACCCGAAAAATGAAAACTGGTAGCTCAGTGGAGTTTTAACTGGCCTTTTTAAAATTATGAACGTAGTTGAGCACTTTTCATGTTTTTAAGAGCTGTTTCAATTTCCTCTCATATTCCTGATCATATCCTCTCTCCGCTTTTCTGCTGGGTTGATGGTCTTCCCACATTGCCTTCTAGTTTTTTATGTATTAGGGAAATTAGCCGTTTGTAGGCAATATACCTTGCAAATATTTTTCCAAGGTAGTGTTTGTCTTTTGATCTTGTTTCTAAGCATAAGGAATTTTTATTTTATTTTAACATTTATTCATTTTTGAGAGAGACAGAGCATGAGCAGGGGAGGGGCAGAGAGAGAGGGAGACACAGAATCCGAAGCAGGCTCCAGGCTCTGAGTCGTCAGCACAGAGCCCGTCTCGGGGCTCAAACACACAAACCGCAAGATCATGACCTGAGCCAAATTCAGATGCTCAACCGACTGAGCCACCCAGATGCCCCCAGTATAAAGAACTTTTTTAAAAATTTTATGTACTTAACTTTACCAATGTCTCTTTTATGGTCTCTGCCATGTCTCGAAGGACCTTTCTCTCTCTGATGTTACTTTACTTTTATTCCATTTTGTAAAAGTCTAAATCCTTAGGCCATCTAGAATTTATTTAATACAGTCTGAAGTTAGGCAGGGTTCTTGCGAGGATTGAGATCATGTGTTTACATGCTCAGTAAAGTGCTGTTATTAGCATGCAGAGGAGGGTAAAGGGCATAGCCAGTGCCTGCACACGTCTCTCTCCTCAAAGACATATCGGGGACATCCGAGGGGCTTTAATGGCACATCAGTTACCACTGTGTGACTAAGAAAGAAAGGGGTCCTCTCTCTGGTACCCACAGATCACAAGGTGCCCTGTATATCCCCAAACAAGAAAGCCCCTTCCCCAAAGCCCACTATCCACCCTCTGATCTCAGCAGGCTCTTTGATGCTGTCCTTCATACTTTGTACCTAGAGGAGGCTTCTCTTTTTTTTT
>NW_024412421.1:33514914-33565747 GCF_014898765.1 Herpailurus yagouaroundi
CTCTAACCTCTTTTTTTTTTTTTTTCTTCCCCTCCCCCATGGGTTCCTGTTAAGTTTCTCAGGATCCACATAAGAGTGAAACCATATGGTATCTGTCTTTCTCTGTATGGCTTATTTCACTTAGCATCACACTCTCCAGTTCCATCCACGTTGCTACAAAAGGCCATATTTCATTTTTTCTCATTGGAGGAGGCTTCTCTTTTAAAAAAATTTTTTTAAACATTTATTCATTTTTGAGACAGAGACAGAGACAGAGCATGAACGGGGGAAGGTCAGAGAGAGAGGGAGACACAGAATCCGAAACAGGCTCCAGGCTCTGAGCTGTCAGCACAGAGCCCGACGCGGGGCTCGAACTCACAGACCGCGAGACCATCACCTGAGCCGAAGTTGGACGTCCAACCGACTGAGCCACCCAGGCGCCCCAAGGCTTCTCTTTTTAAAGAGCCCAGTGAGCTCTTGGCTGGATTTTCTTTTGGACTCTGCTCTACTTGGCATCAGGCCCTGCAAACTCCCGCCGAACACTCACTAACCGTGGTGGAACTCTCTCTCGTGTAAGGAGAGACTGAAATAGATGTGTGTTTGGAGGCTTACAAACGGAGTGTGATTCCACCACCGCGGACACCATCAAGGCCACCGACAACTGCATTTCCTGCCCTGTCTTGTGTTTTAAGAATGGGTTCCAAAATCTACAAGTCTGGGAGCCACCAGGCCACAGAGAAATAGAAATGAGGTGGGAAGAACAACAGATGTGGCTAGAAGGGAGAGCAGGGGCTGTTGGTGAGGGCTCTGCCTGTTACGCTAAAGCATTTGGTTTTTGAACAACTGAATGACACGGCTAAGTGGATAATCTAGAAAGTTCACTCAGCAGCTGATGCAAAGAATGGATTGGAGGACTGAGCTTGGAAGCAAAGAGGTTACTGCAGTGGCCCCGGTGAGAAGTGACATGGGCTGTAGGCGCGGGGGGCCAGACAGAAGGAATGAATTCAGGAGTCCAATTTGTCGTTATGTTCTCCTGTCCGTTAGACTGTAAACTCCATGAGGCACCATCGGGTCTGTCTGGCTCATTCTGTTAGCCCCGTGCCTAGGACAGGACCTGGCACATACCAGGTAGTTCATAAACACCCTGTTGAATAGATGAGTGATCAAGGACTTAGGAAGGAGGGACAGGTTGGGGACTAAGACGGTTAGGAAAGCCCCGTTTGGCGCATCCATGAAAAGCTCTGCAGCAGGCAGCTGTGAAGCTAGGTCCCGATTTCCGGACAGAGGAGAGCTGCGGCGGCAGTGGGAGTCACCTGTATAATCAGACCCTGGCAAAGAACTGAGAGCGCCTAGGCAGGAGGTTAACACCGAGGCTACCCTGCCAGTGAATTACCACGCAGGTTCCGTGGCTTCTCCCCAGACGTGATGGACCAGGAATCCGCAAGTGTAGCGCCTGCACGTAGCAGAGCAGGTGGGGCAAGAGGACAGCGGCAGGGGAGGTGACTTTGGGTGGCGCAGGGACGAGGCACGCCCGCGTCTCCGCCCCGCCGGGACCTTTGGTTACACTTGGCTCCGCGCCGCCACCCCTCCCGCCCTCCGATTGGCCACCGTCCCGCCCGCGCCCCCAGCCTCGGCCAATGGGGACGGCGCGCGCCGGAAGCCGGAAGCCCGGCGGCGCCGGCGTCCCTCAAGTAGCTGCCGCGCGGCGCCATGAGAGGCTTCTGGACAGCGCTGACGGCGCGCCGTCTCTTCCCCCTGCGGCTTCCTCCGCGGCCGCCCGGACCCCGGCTGTCGAGCGGGCCGGCGGCGGCGGAGGCGGGCGCCCTGGAGCGGGCCATGGACGAGCTGCTGCGCCGCGCAGTGCCCGCCACGCCGGCCTACGAGCTGCGCGAGAAGACGCCGGCGCCGGCCGAGGGCCAGTGCGCCGACTTCGTGAGCTTCTACGGCGGCCTGGCCGAGGCGGCCGAGCGCGCCGAGCTGCTGAGCCGCCTGGCGCGGGGCTTCGGCGTGGACCACGGCCAGGTGGCCGAGCAGAGCGCCGGCGTGCTCCAGCTGCGCCAGCAGCCGCGGGAGGCGGCCGTGCTGCTGCAGGCCGAGGACCGGCTGCGCTACGCGCTGGTGCCGCGCTACCGCGGCCTCTTCCACCACATCAGCAAGCTGGACGGCGGCGTGCGCTTCCTGGTGCGGCTGCGGGCCGACCTGCTCGAGGCGCAGGCGCTCAAGCTGGTGGAGGGGCCGCACGTCCGGGTAAGGCCTGGCCCCGGGCCGCCCCCAGCCTTGCACCAGGTCCTCGATCTTGATGGCCCTCCCCGGAGAGTCCTCACCTGCCCCTGCAGCCCCAAACACTCCACCTTCCCCAGCCCGAAGCCGCTCACACTTTGCCCAGAGTTACAGCCCCCTGAACCCCTGCCCCGTCCCCTTCCTTCCCAGGCTTTCTGAATCCCTGCCTGGTTCCACTCTTGACCCTTACTAGAGACTCAGCACCGCCTGCCTTTAACGTGACTGTCACTCCTCCTTCCTGGTTAGTGTGCTCCACGAAGTCTCTTTTTTACCGTTTTAGCTGGGAGTTTCCTGTATGCGGTATACTTGAACCAGTACCAAACCGAGCACCACGTAGCCTCCAAAAACCCAGGTGGTGTCAGCACACGTTAGCTGCACACTCGTTCTGTGTGTAAGCCTCGTTGTCTAAGAAACCCTTTGGAATGCACAAAGATGATGTCTCTGGGCTCTGCCGCCTGGCTGGGCAGGACATTTCACTTTCCTGAGTTCAGCCCTGAAATGTGATGATTCCAAGTTGAGTACTTGAGTAATCAGGTGCGTAGCACGGTGGGCTCATGTTGGATGCAAGTAAATACCGTAGGATTTAAAAAACGACACGAAAGATCTCCGATAGGCGAATATAGTGCTCTTATGCTATTGGTATTAAATACGAAAGGACCACTAACCTGCCCTTTTAGTGAACAACGACCAAAAAATGATGTAAATGTTTCAAGAAGCGTCTGATGTTCAGAACTTTTTAGGGTGCAGTTGGCTTTAAAAAATTGAGCAGTTGATCGGTTATGTCCTAATTCACTTAGAACTCTAACACTGGCACAGTAATTTTCATGTTCGTTGCCTTATTCTTACGTGGGTTAAGGAGACAGACACTGAGGGGGGGAAACTTGACCAAGAACTTAGAGCCAATAGATATGTCTCCGATCACCTACGCACATATTAAGTCTGGGGTTCTTCGTGGTACGCTTTATAACCACGTCCTGCTGCGGGAGTTATGGTGTTCACAAAAGACTTTATCTATGTGCCTAAAGATCGTGTATCGTTAAGGATGGGGTTCGCTTCAGTGATAATAGTGCTGTGAATTGATTACTCATGATGGCTGCTTAACTTATAATGCCAAGATCTGAATTGATCATGATTCTGGCTCAAGCCCGGTCTGAATGGCCGAGACTGTGTTCGACACACTGTGTGCATTCCCATCTGCTTGGGTCTAGTCTTCAATCCAAGCATACTTTATTTTTTTCTTGAAGCAGGGACCAACGCCCCATGGTGGTTTTTCTGAAACTTGATTCTTACTGCCTAGGAGACTGAAGAGTTGGGTAGAATGTCGCCTGTCCCAGAATGAAATCGTTTACCTGTCTGTCCATCCATCTGTGTGACTTGTGACCACTGGACATGGTCTTGGCACTAAGGTCACTCACTCGGTCCAGAAGCTTCCACTCTAGTACGGGAAGAGTTAGCAGCAGGCACGGTGATGGTAGGTGCCTCTCATGCACTTGCTCGTTTGCCAGCAAGCCATAGGGACCTGTTGTACAGAGGAAATGATTCAAGCTTGTCAAAGTCAAGTGCAGTGCCCAGGGTGCAGAGCCAGAACTCGAGCCCCGTCCTCATGACTCCCGAATTGTGTACTTTGTCGCTACACGTTGATTCTCAGAGTTGACGACTGGACTAGATCTGAAAGGGATTTGTTTTCTTAGAATCTGCCTTTTTCCACAAAATCAAGGGCAAGATGAGACAACCCGGTTAGTTAATGGGTTTGTTTTATTTAGTTTTACCAAATCAGTTTAGTATTCTCTGGTTGCGACTGCATTTGCTCTTTCCAAGAGTAAACGTAAACGTACAAACTTCCGTCTCATCACTAACCTCAGTGCTCATCTTTCTCTGACACCACAAGTCGGTCTTTACTCCCTTGAAGGCCGGAAGGACCAACATTTAATGTCTTTCTTTTGGCATTTTTGGCTTACGCCAAACCACCCTGGACATTGCCAGCCGTACCGTCCATTTCTCGCCCCTCTCCATAGAACCTCTGCGGCCACGCCGGCTCTTTGACGGAAAGTTCCTGAACACACATTCCTGCGCCATTCTTGCCTGGGAAGCCCGTTAGAGTAGGAGCTGCTCATCACTGAGCCTTTCCAACACTCCAGTGCAAGGTGGCCTTACCTGGTCTGGTGGTTCACAGGCTACGTTATTATTTGTGCACCTCACCTGCATTTTGTACCTTAACCACAGAATGTAGCATCTGAGATGTATTACTCTGCCAACCCTCCCCCACCCCAACTGGATAATCAGCCCCTTGGAGACCGGGAGCCTTGTCTTCAATGTCCAGCATAGCAAAATGCTGGATGATGCATGGGACGAGACTCCCAGGTCCTCCACCACAAGAGCAGGTCGGCACATACTGCTCCCAACTGTCTTGACATCAGACCGTTCCACGCAGAGCCTTGAGCCTGGAGGGAAGCCCAGAGGGCTTGGAAGGTTTCTGCACAGCCAACGGAGGTGTTGTGTCAGACACTTGGACTGCCGATTTCAGGCTGTTGGCCCCAGTGATTTCTGAGGTCCCATCCAGTTCTGAGTCCTCCGATTCTGTGAGATGTTACTGAATGTGTCCATGCCTTTGCTCTTCCCCACACGAGGAAAGGTGGCTGTCGTGCAGGCTGGGAGGTGGCAGCTGGAAGCTGTGACGTTGAGACTGGTTTGGGGGAGAGGGGCGTGCTCCAGGGAGATCCCAAGCTGCCAGCGACACCAGGCCCTCCGGGGTTCAGGCTTCCTTTGTTTTTTCAACCAAGGCTGCGCACACACAGAAGAAACATTGCATACCCACAGGCAGAAAGTCGTGTGGAGTAAAGATCTTTCTTGAACAAAGGATGACGACTGTAGCCTGACCTTTGCATCCGTGTGTGGTCTGGACACACTGGGTGCAAGACGCCTCTTCCAGGTGCTGAGTCACTCCTCTTGCCTTTCTCTGCCTGAAAATTCTGGCCTTGTATCTAGTGCATGTAACCGTTAGTGCTGAAGCCATGGATTTCCTTCTCCCGTGTCCCACGTAGTCACGTAACAGTTTTCTCAACCCCTGTCACTTAAGTCGTTCAGAGAATCAATCATCTTTTCTGTCCCTAGAAAATGTCACTGGGATCCGGCCTTGTACTCTATCGCCAGAATCACTTAGTGTGTGTACCGTGCTTTGACTCCGTTTCTTCTCCCACATTCTGGATTTTGCATCCAAGCTGATGAGGCGACGCAGCTAGAACTTTCTGCGTTTAGGAATACAGTGTCAGAAAGTACTGGAAGTTTGGCACGTGAAGCTTTAAGGCAGGAGTCTCGGGCGCCAGGGGCCTGGGGTGCCCCGTGATGCTGGGGGGGAGCAGGGAGCTGGCTCCGCCAGCGCCTCGGATCTCGGCACCCTTCACCGTGGGCACACAGCACCTCACCACAGCTGTGCTGCTCCCCGGCACCTGCTGACTTCCGGGCACGCTAGAGGAAGTCACGTGAACACGCTCCAGTTGCCGTGCGGGCTGCTACGGACTCAGCCCCGAGCATTTACCCCGGGATGTGTGTCTGCCACGTGCTCTCGGGTGCCGAGTCCCGTAGGGCGCCGTGGCATTTTCAGGAGAGCCAGCTAGCGTGAGGCCCACAGCCATGCTGATGGGGCGTCTCTGGCAGGACAGCGGAAGAAGCGCCGTGTGGAGATGGAAGGGGCCAGTTCCTGGTGCCCTCTTTGCCATCCACTGGGTACAGTCATGGTTTCTGGTGGTTTTAGCCCATTGGCCATGCGCCGACGTGAGAGGTTGCACCGGCGGCTGCTACGCTCAAGGTCAGCCTGCTGCTCTTCCAGGAAATGCTGTGAGGGTTGTTCAGCTTTGCTAAAAATAAGGTTTACAGACGAGGGCACGGTTTGTCCGGCTCTTGGTCTCTGCCCGGGGGTTGTGATTACTGGACGTCAGGCTGTGAGGATCAGTGCACGCTTGCTGTGTGTGTGGTCTAGATGCTTTTTGATTTTCTCCGGAGGCGTCTCCGAAGGCCTCTTGGGGTTGAAGAGTGCAGTTTCTCAGGGAGAAAGTCCCCCGTGAGGCTGAGTTGAGTCCATATTCTAGAAGGTCTGAGCACCGTCCAGCAGTTTGGGGACACCAGAGGGAAGTTGGCATTTAGAAAACCGAAGGGTTTCCTGATGGCAGTTTGAGCGGAGAAATTCCAGTGGGGTGAAAGGTGTGCAGGCCTTGACGGTGGGGAGGGGGCTAAACTCGTGCCAGACGGGCCGGCGTCCCCACCGTTGCGATGTCAGGCCACACCTGACACCTTGTCGTCCGGCCTCTTTTAGTGACATGTCCTGCTTTTCAGTGAACACAGAGGTCCTTGTTGGTTCTCCTAAATTTTGTGCTTAGCTAAACTAAAAAGTACCTTATTTGTAGTTCATCAAGGCTGCCCCAGTCGCCTGGGGTGGTGTCGGGGGGGGGGGGAGCCTCTATCAGTTGGAATCAGACCTAAAATGTCTTCGCTGTGGCCCTCTGACCCTGTCCTGTGCTTCGGGCCCGCTTGCCCAGCTCAGGGCTTCTGAGCAGTGACAACTAGCTTTTCTCCACATTCCGGACATCGGGAGATCTTGATAGCCAAAAACTCCAGAAGAGAGGGTGGGGGACCGCTTTTTCTCTGCCAGCAGGGGAGGCTGGCTGGCCTTCCGCTCAGTGTCCTCCAAGATGACAGGCGTCGGCGGGTCCGGAAGACGGAGCCCACGCTGACTGGCATCCCCGGCAGTTGTGAGTGGGAGTCTTGGATCGAACGCCTGACAACTGACGGCTGAATTGATGAGCGAGAAGCCTAGGCAGCTTCTCTCCCTCCTGCTGTCGGTGATCCCCCAGCCTTCGGGCCGCCGGTGCCTTCCAGCAGGGACAGCTGCGGCCGGTGGGCACTGAGCCTGGGGACGTGTGCCCTTTCACCTAGATACCCAGCTCTCATGGAGCAGTGTCACATTTCACAGCCGTCAGTAGCCCGAAATAGAACGAAGAGACCTTGGAGGGCGAGCTCTCATCAGCCAAGCCATTTCTTTCATAATTAATCCTGAATCGATACCGAAGCCAGGCATGTCCCACACTCTCCTGTTAGGGATGCGCCGGAGATGCCCGCACACCCTCCATGGAGTTCGGCCGATCCAGTCCCAACCGTCCAGTGTGGAGGTTCCTAGTCCGGCGTCTGTGAACCTCTGGAGATGATCCATAGATGAGTTTCACAGGCATCCACGATTCCCAGGAAACTGGGTGCAAAAACTGAGGAATGTGTGTGCTTTTTTTCTGGGGAGCAGGTCCGTGGTTTTTAGCAAGCACTCGAGCACGTGAAGACCCCGGGAAGTTTAAGAACCGCTGTGATCCGGGGTAGTGAATACAGTTGTATGAGCAGCCGTCTGTATGCCTGGCACTTGGCCTCTCTTGGCCTCCCTTCCTGCCCCTTCATCCTCTCCACTCTCTAGTCTGTCTCCCCTTTTTCGTTTGACATCAGTCTGTTAACCGTCCTCCACATGGGAGAGCCCGCTGAATGCCTCTGGATCCAGAGGTGTGAAGTCAAAGCCACGTCTGCCCTCACCGAGCGTGGAGCTGAGGGAGGGAGACCGGGTTATGGAATTCAGAGTTAAAGAGAATCGCAAAGGGCATCGGGTCCAGCCATTAAATCCTTAAAACGGCTCCACCAAATCCTCGTAAACCCTGCCCTTGGTCCCCGCTCGTGGTGACGTTCACTCTCCCCGGATAGCATCTGTGGTCAACCCTGGCTATTCCAGACTTCTCCTTTACGTTAAATTCGGTCCAAGTCTATCTGTCCGTGACTCCCCCTTGTTGGTCCTAAGTTTACCTCCCTCTTCGCCCCCATGGGGTCCCACAGAACAAATCAGTGGCTGGTTCTGTGCCCCAGGCCTTAAATATTTAAAGAGGGATCTTACTTCATTCTGAAAGCTTTTCAGAGCCACGAGCCCTTTATTTTACTTACTTCAAGCTTATCCTCCAGTGACACAGTTGTGAGTCCTTTCGTTTACCAGGGAATAAAATGTGGACATTTTTACAGCTTTTGTAGTGGTAGCTCTCTGTCAATTCTGTACTGGATATACTGAGATGTATGTTATTCTTCAGTAACATTCAGCGTATCTGTTAGTATGTAGTTCATCTGTGAATAACAGAGACCCGAAATAATGGTGGTTTGAATAAGACAGAAGTCTGTCTCTCATGTAAAAGTCTGGAGGTAGACACCCCAGGGCTGATTCTGTTCTGTGATGCCCTCAGTTGACACGAACTTCCGTCTGTTGTTCTCCCCGAAAAACCTTCCTCCCCAAAGTTACCTCATGGCCCAGGATGGCTGCTCCAGCTCTAGCCATCACATCACCTTCCAGGCTGCAGTGAGAGGAACAAAGAAAAGATGAGCAAAGGGCATGCTCCTGCCACGTTTACTTCTGCTTACATCTGTTTGGCCAGGACTCGCTCTTTTGACTGCCCCTGGCTGCAGTGTGATCTTGAACCTGGACAGCCATGTGCCTGCCTAAAGCATAAGACTTTTGTTGATTTGGAAGAAAAGGAAACAGTTGTTGAGGAACAACCAGCCGTGTCTGGTGCCCCGGCATCCTCTCGCTCGAGCCGTCAGGAAGCCTATTGCGGTTACATGTTCAGTGCGGTCACAGCGGGCTACACCGAGCTGGGTCTGCCCCTGCGCCCTCGCCTTGCCCTGGGTGCCTCCGGTTCCATTCTCGCTTGAAAGGTTTTTGGACGCACGTGTCTTGGGTGGTAAAGTTGGCTCCTCACTTCCGGAAGTAGACTAGATGTAATCAGTGAAGTGAACTTAGAATAATTTGATCAAATCTAAGGTCACCGATTGCCGGACACACTCTATTCTATGTCCCACTAAGGTAGAAAAAAATGCTACGAGTGAAGCGGTGACCCCGCCATCGTTTGCAAGAGGAATCCCGACTTCAGAGACGTTACACTATGAAAATGCGCACCTTTGAGTTGACGGATACGGTGCCCGGACCCCCAGTACTTGCCCCTCTCCGGAAACGAGAGACGTTTGGGCACGTCCCAGAATGTTCCCGAGAGGGGGAGGTCCTGATCCCCGCGCCCCCCGTGTTAGCGTTCCCTTCGTGGCGCACCAGCCGTCGCTCTGTCGACTTCGCGAGTTCAGTCGCGTTCACTGTGGCGCGTGTGCTGGAACACGCCGTCGATCGGGCAGCTTCGCTCAGATCGAAAGCTCCCGCTGAGGTCTTACTGACGGGGGTGGCCGGGCGGGGCGAGAGCCGGGTGCTGGCCACCTGGGTGGGGTGAGTCCCGCGGAGCTGTCACCGAGGAAGCCGTTGGGAGAAGCACCCCGCGGTCTGCTTTCGCGTCCCTCTTGCCTGCTTGATCCCCCCCGTGTCGGCTGGTGGTGGCACAGAGGCGCGCTGGCCGGCCTGTCCCCAGAAGCCAGCACTCTGTGTTCTCCCTTTCAGGAGATGAACGGAGTGCTGAAAGGCATGCTCTCAGAGTGGTTCTCTTCGGGGTTCCTGAGCCTGGAACGGGTCACCTGGCACTCGCCGTGTGAGGTCCTGCAGAAAATCAGCGAGTAAGTATTCAAGTTGTCACTTTTCCTGAACGGGAGCTGAAAGCCGGCCTCTGTCCGCGCGCGTTGTGGCCCAAGCACAACGTGTGTGGCCCGTGGTCAAGTGCACGGCCCGCCTCTCCCCACCCCCCGTTCTCAGAGCCACAGGGTCCCGCTGGGCCGACTCCTGGCGTTAGTGACCCCAACGGCATCTGCCTCCCGTAGTTGTGACAGCACCTCCCTGGCGTAAGTCTCTGGATGGGCTGTGTGGGGCGTGGTCCCCGCGTGCGCAGGACACGGCGAAGCCCGAGCGGTCCCCACGGACAGGAGCCGCTCTTCCCTCGCGGGTCTTGGTGCCCATGCCGTCTTATAGACACTGAGGCTCGCGAAAGGCTGCGCTTTGAAGCGTGACAAACCCGAGGGGCTCCCATTTGACACGTTGCAAACAACACGTGGCTGACGAGGCCGCTGGACAACCCGGGCTGCGTGTTTGCAGCACGGACTTCACGCCGCAGACTCGGAGGAGAGAGCGGCCGGGAGGTGCAAGCATCCTCAGGTCACCCGTGTCAGGATCTGCTTCCGGGGGCCTGCAAAGTAGCCTTGAGACCTAGTGTTAAGAAGCAGGGGGCAGTTTGTGGGTCCGAGGGTCATTAGCTGCTGTTCCTGTCAGCCAGCGCTGTTTCACATTAAAACGGTTCTCTTTGAATTTTCCTGGCAGGTCTGTTGAGGCTGCATGCGAAGGACGGATGGACTGTAGTGAGGACCGGGCCTCACTGACCGAGCCACCAAGGCTCCCTTGGCAGTATGCACAGGAACCGGCAGTGGTTACGTACCTTGCGAGCTGTCCCCCTGGCTTACTTCTTTCTGACTTTCCCCCAGGTCTGAGGCCGTGCATCCTGTGAAGAACTGGATGGATATGAAACGACGCGTCGGGCCTTACAGGAGGTGTTACTTCTTTTCTCACTGTGCAAGCCCCGAGGAGCCCTTGGTCGTGCTGCACGTGGCGCTGACCAACGAGATCTCCAGCAACATCCAGGTACCCGCGGACGGCCGGCTCAGGGCCGCGTCGCAGAGTGTCTGACGCTGTTTTAAACGTGGTTGTGTCCCCCCCGCCCCCTTGTGAAGTAGATTGCCCCAGGCATCTGTGGAGTTTTGAATCAGCTAGAGAAAATCTCCCGGTCTGTGGCTACAGAGTGTACACATGTCGTGTATAGACAGTTCCAGAACAAGGATGGCACTCCTCTGGGGACATCGACCTGCAGCTAAGACGTGGCTAAGGAAGGAAGGGTGCACCCTTCAACACTTTAGTGGTCGTTAAGGGGCCCCGGGGCCGGGTTTCAAGACCCGTGGCTACAACACTGAAAATCAGACCGTGCGGCGTGCCTGAGGTGGGCCCAGAGCTCAGCCCGGGGAGCCGAGGGGCCGGGACCCTGTTTGGCAGGCGCTGCCTGCTCTGGGTGGATGGAAGGAGCGGATCCCTCCTGCTGGGGCTGGAGAAGAACCAGTGCGGGGGCTGGGAGCAGGGGCCTGACCACGGGGAGGGTGAAGCAGGCGAGGGAGCGGAGACCCCGGGGCACTTGGGGCTTGTCAGAGCGCGGGGCCCGGTGGGCTGCGGCTCTGGGTCCGGGATGGCCGGTCCGGAAGCTGGAAAGACAATACCAGATCCCAGGATGGGCATCCAGGCAGCCTTTCGTGGTATCAGAAGGTGGAGAGACCAAGCAGGGCAAGCGGGCGGGTGTTCTTGACCTCCACGGAGAAAGTCCCTCGTGAATGTTGCGTTTGTGGGACCCGCACGCACTGGAAGCTGCCACAGCCTCTCTGAGGGCAGTTTGGCGATGTCTGTGAACATAGAAGACGTGCGTTCTGTGCGACCTACAATCTCCACTCTGGGGAGTTCTCCCTACGTGATGCTCAGACCTGGGAGCGTGGACAGTTGCTCACTGTCCGGGTCTTGAACGGCCGGAAATTCAGGCTCCAGGCCGGCACGTTCAGTGTGCACTTAAGCATATAGGGATCGAGCATTTGCTGGGTGCCCGTCAGCTCATGAGCCATGTCCCCGCGTCCCTGCTCATGCCACCCTGGGCATTCAGCGTTTCTCCTGTTATTCTTGTCCTCATGGACGCGAGGAGACTGAGGCTTAAGGTAACTTGGGAGATCTGCCCACGATCCCAGTACCAGTAAGGGTGAGACCGGGGTTCCACCCCAGCGCTCAGGGCGTGGGAGAATGGGGCGCATGGGCGCGGGGAAAGAGCGCGTGCACAGGGTGTGCGTGTGTGCGTGTGTGTGTGTGTGTGTGTGTGTGTTGAAGTGTGCACGCACCTACGCCAATGGGACCGACTGGAAGGTGTTCACCGGAAGGTTAACAGCAGGACTTGGTTTGGGAATAACTTGTGATTTCTTCCTCATGCGTACACGTTTTGCCTCGTTGACATCATGCAGTCTCTTGTATAACCAAAGAAAGATTCATTTGTGTTTTGAAAACTTTAAAAAAAAAGGCTTGCTGGAAAATTTTGAGCAAGGAACACAAGGTAACCCGCAGCATTCCAGAAAGACAGCGGAGGCGACCTCACACGGTGAAGAGTGGGCATGAGGCAGAGGTGCGTCCTGACCCAGGTGGCACCGAGCTGTCAGAGCGCGGCCCCGGGGGGTGTCCGTGGCCCTTTGTCCCCATCCACCCCGCCTTCCTACAGCAGCGGCGTTCTTAGCTCTTCAGAAGCCACAGGAAAGACCCTTTGAGCATCTCCAGGGGGTGAAAGCTCAAGGGTGTCGTCCCCCGGGGGACACGCACAGACCCGCACATTCCACACACAATTTCACAAAGCTCGTGGACTCCCAGACCTCGTGGAGGGAACACCCCCGCTGCCAGAATTGGGTGTCGCTGGTGGAAGTTAGCAGCTTAGATGCGTTCTGGGAAGCAAGCTGGTGCACCTGCCTCGAAGCAAACTGGAGGTCCCCGCCTGCCGTTCCGCTGTTGTCCGGTGACCTTCAGAGCGTTGAGGTTCAGAAAACCACACCCAGAACTCAGAGCTAATAACATCAGCCTTGGCTAGGGGACTTCCCAGTAGGAGTCTTTCTGCATTACTTCGTGTGCGTGTCTGTGCGGATGTGTGTTTTCCCCAAGGAAAAACAAGGACGTAGCGCAAAATCAAAAGGGTACAGAAAGGTGAACTTGCTGAGAGAAAGACCTTATGGGATTGCGTGTGGCCTGTTGGGAAATCTGAAAGCCCAGAGTTCAGAGACAAGGAACGAGAATGACTGCAGGGTAGAACGGTCAGGCCCACGCAGGGCAGCCACGGAGAGGGAGGCGCTGGCCTACCAGCCGGGTCAGCAGGTCATGTCTGGTGCTGGTGGGGAGGAGACTCATCCGTCTCTGACCACGCAGAGGCCCGGAAAAGGCGAAGGGAACACGCATTGCTTGTTGAGCAGTTCGTTGCGATAGAAACAGTGCAGGGGGAGCAAACAACCCAGGGAGGCCGTGCGTTGCCGCCTCCGGAGAGGTCTCAAACCGGAACAGGCCTTGGGTCTCGAGAGCCGAGGCCCCGAACAGGGCCGAGGTCTCCGGGCTCCCATCCTCGCTGGCTTCTCCCGGCCCCGAGAGGTAGGGCAGGCGTGGGAAGCGGGGGGCCCAAGCCCACCGTGACCACCGTGGTGTTTTCCAGGCCATAGTGAAGGAGTGTCCCCCGTCGGAGACCGAGGAGGGGAGCCAGATCTCTGCGGCCATCTTCTACTCCATCAGCCTGACGCAGCCCGGACTGCAGGGGGTAGAGCTGGGCACCTTCCTCGTCAAGCGAGTGCTCAAGGAGCTGCAGGTGGGAACGGTGCGGGGGCAGGGGGTGTCAGCCCCTGGGGACGGGGGACGAGAGGGGATCTAGAGGGAGGTAAGAGAGGTGGAAAGGGCCAGATGGCCCTTGGCACGTTCTAGGCTCCCCGAGGACACTCAGGACGGAGGCAGTGCCGAGGTTAGACCCGGCAGCTTGGGGGCAGATATGCTGGCTTTTTTTTTTTTTTTTTTTTTTTTTTTTTTTTTGTAATAACTTCTGTCCGTTATTCTGGGAAAAGCCCCTCGCCATCCTACAGCAGAAACACTCAGGTTCTGTCTGGGTCTAGCTTTTTGAAACTCTCTCCTAAGGGGCTTGAGTGAGCCGCAATGGGCAGAATCTAATTAAAGGTAAAATAATTAGGTTGCTAATAATTGGCTCTGAGAGTGGTATCCTCCTATTTGCGTGGTTTCAGCAGTGTCGCTGCAGCAGAAACCCTTCCGTGGAGAGTGACACAGTGGAATTAAAACGTCAGCGTGCTTTGCATTAAATTCATAATCAATCTTAAATCTGAGAACTCAGGGTTCAGCAGGCGATCAGCGTCATTAGAATCACTCTCTGTCACTTCTTCCCTGGAGGCGATAAGGAGCCACATCTAATTAATTTTAAGTTTCTTCTTTGCTGAGGTGTTGATGAATGGGGTGGGGGGCAGGGGCGTATTGGTGAGAAAGGAGGAGTCGGAGGTTCACCCGCAGAGTCGGTTTCTGAATCGGTCAGATTTGGCCCCTCAGCCCAGTAGCCATCCTCGTGGCTGGTCACAGCACCCCGCCGTGAGCCAGAAAGTCACCAGAGAGAATCCCAAAAAGCCGTGTCACTCTTCTGCACGAGAGTGTTCATCGCGGTTTATAAAGGCAGACCCTCGAGAGGAACACGGTTAGGAGAACCCTGGTACAGTCTTAACTTTTACTCTGTTAAGTTATTTGTTTGGATTCTGAATGAAAAGGAGAAAATTGTCACAACGTAAGTTCAGAAAGCAGGGATAGAAGTTAAAGGCCTCGCCCGCGTAAAAACCGGAGAAAGACGGAGTTACACTTTATCAACCCTGGAGACTAAGTTATCTCAAGTTGTGGACGATGGTAGTTTTGGGGTTTTTTTTTTTCCTTCCATCATACATTAAAAAAATTCACCTGTAGTGACCATCAATTACATTTTTAATCAGAAAATGCTGGGTTTAAAAAAAAAAAAAAACTTGTCCTTGAGATGTCGCTGTAATTTGAACATGAACTGTCCTGTCTGCTATGGAGAAACCCCCGGTGCCCCCCCGCCTTCTGGCCCACAGTCCACACCCACTGTGGGCTAGCTCTGCAAGCGATGATTTGTTCAGTACACGGTCACCGGGTAAAATGGCAGGCCGGGCTGTGTGGCCACAGAGCAGTCCCCGGGAGGGGCACGGCAGACCAGATGCTCCGGAGATGCGGTCACAGGACTGCGTGCCCCACTTCTCAGCAGCAGCCCATGTCAGGCGGGGCCCCTGACTGGCCATTCTGACAGGTGGCATGGGCAGGGCAGCCGTCGTAGAGGCTCGCCTTGGGGACTCAGGGTATCTCTAGGGGCTGGCATATGTCAGGTTCTTCATAAATGCCCCTCGAAAGGAGAAAATGCACCCCAGAGGGCACGTGGTAAACCGCAGAGCGACATGCAGCGCTTAATGGTGCGCGAATGACACGTGGAGAGGCGTTTCCGTCTCGGTGACATGCCTGCTGAGTTGCGTGTGTGTGTTCTCTCCACCTTCCCTTCCCCACCCACCGTGCCCTACAGAGAGAGTTTCCTCATCTCGGGACGTTCTCAAGTCTGTCTCCTATCCCCGGCTTCACCAAGTGGCTTCTGGGGCTCCTGAACTCACAAGCAAAGGAACACGGGAGGAGTGAACTGCTCACAGATTCCGAATGTAAAGAAATCTCGGAGATCCTAGGCGGTCCCGTTAACGAGACCCTCAAGGTCTCACTCAGCAGCAGCGAGTGGGTGAAGTCTGAGAAGCTGGTCAGGGTGCTGCAGACCCCCTTGATGAGGCTCTGTGCCTGGTACTTGTACGGAGAGAAGCACCGGGGCTACGCCCTGAACCCCGTGGCAAACTTCCACCTGCAGAACGGGGCTGTGCTGTGGCGCCTCAACTGGCTGGCCGACACGAGCCTCAAGGGCGTCACCGGCTCCTGCGGCCTGATGGTCAACTACCGGTACTACCTGGAGGAGACGGCCGCCAACAGCACCAGCTACCTCTGCGCCAAGAACATCAAGGCTTCCGAGCAGGTGCTCAGCCTCGTGGCCCAGTTTCACAAGAATAGCAAACTTTAAACCTGCTCTCAAGCAATGTCTCTGACTCAGAAAAGGATAATTTTCTGGATGGGTTGGGGGGGGGTTGGGGTGGCGGATTATGGATCAAAAGAGGCTTTTTTAGTAAAGCAGAGTTGAAGTGCGCTCTCCTGCCCAGAGCAGGGCCGCACCGGAAGGCTGTGTCCTAACTCCCATCGCGAGAGAGCGAAGGCGTGGTGCCTGGAGCGCGATGGGGGCTCCGGTGGACGCGGGGTGGGTGGGTGTGCTCTCCCCAGAAGAGCGGCCTGGCCCGCTGCCAGAGGGGGTGCGGTGGCACCTCCATCTTTAGAAAGGTCTAGAGTCTCTGCTGGCTGTCGTCCCGCGGCGGACCGGGCAGCCTCGCGAGGACCCCGGCAGGTGGCCCAGGTGAGAGTAGATGTTCCCTCGAGCTTAGAATGTGATTCAGCCGTGGTTGTCTTAGCCGATTCTCTCCACTCGCCGCACGGGGATAGCGGGCTGTGCTCCATTTCGCTTAGATTTGGGAGACGCTGAATGTATGAAAGTGTTGGTGACTACACACCGTTTGCCAAAATCGCCGAGCACGCAAGGCGTGGTTGCCTGGGGCTTAAACCGGATCGGAGACGAAGACTGCGGTGCTGCAGGCTTCCAGTGATCCTCGTAGTACAGAACGGTTTTGTTCTGCGAAGCATTAAATACGTGGTTATTTAAGACGGTGTGTGTGGTCACCTCCGAGAGCCGAGACCCCACGGGCTGGGCGTGTGCGGGTGTCCCGTGAAGGAGAGCGTGAGGACAGAGAGGCAGGGAGGGGCGGTGTCCGGGGCTGTGGGAGGGGCGGGGTGTCCGTGTGTGCGTGTCCTCACTCCTGCAGACGGGTCCCCCAGCCTTCCGTGCCCTTCATCTTCCAGACCCGACCCCCGGTCCTTGTGCGTCACCTCCCACGTGGGGCTGCTGCCTGATCATGAACGGCGTGACGGTGGTCGCCACTAGAAATTTCTCTCTCTCTCTGGATCCCGGGGGCAGCGTTCTGGTGCTGCTCCACTTGGCCCCCAGCTAATCTAGTGCTTGGGCTCTGGAGCCCCACCAGGCCCGGGGTCCTCGCCCTCGAGGGGCTCGGGGAGAGTTCTTCCAGAGCTGCCTGCCTGAGACCCCAACCCTGCACCCCCGCGTTTCACACCTTCTCGCATTATTTAGCCTCCTCTTGCACAACTTTTCAAACCAAATACACAGAAGCGGACAGGATAGCCTAATGAGCCCACGTGCCTGTCACCCGGCTCCTGCCACACCCAGTGGTGGTTTTTTCTTGTCAAGGCTCTTGTCATGACTCCTCTCCGGCACTTCGTCAGATGGGCCGGCTGGCCAGCCAGGCGGATGTGGGTGGTGCAGTGCTCTGAGTGTTGTAGCCCCCCAAATTCCTATCTCGAACCCTCCCCACCGAAGGTGATGGTGTTAGGAGGTGGGGATTGGTGCCCTTCACAAGAAGCCCCACGGAGCCCCCGGCCCCTTCTACCATGTGAGGTCAGAAGACGGCCCTCCCGCGGCCGTGCTAGCACCCTGACCTTGGATCTCCAGCCTCCACTCGGTCGGTGATATTTTGTCACAGCAGCCCAGGCGGCCTGCCATGGATGGACGTGGGTGGGTGGGTGTCCTGTCTCCGGGTGTCAGTCCAAGTCACCGAAGGGAGGGAGCCGGGCCGCCTCGTGGTGCCGCGCTGGGCCGACGCTCGCCTCACACCTTGTGTGCTACCGTCTGTTCAACCCCACGGCCCCCAGGAGGGCAGAGGCGGCTCAAACGGCCCGGCTCACCGCTCCCTGTGAGGGACGACCAGACCGCCCAGGTGTACATATGTCATCCTTTGCAAAATAGCCCCGCAGCGGTGGGTTCGGAGGGCTGCAGCAGGTCACTGGATTCCAGCGTTGTGAATTTACGTCCCGCTGGTCCCCGCCCACCACCCAGGTGACGTTGTTACACGGGGGACGCGGTAGCCGCGGGTGTAGGTGCTGTCTCCCGGACCTGGGCTCCAGCGCGCTTGCTCTCAGGGAACCCTGGACAACCCCTCAGACCACAGTGTCTTCCCCTGCAAAGTGCCCACAGAGGGGACATACTCACAGCAGGTGCTCAGTACGTGACTGTCCTTGGGTTCCATAGCGCGCCAGGTTCAGGCCTGAAGCTGTGCTCCGCGCCCCCCAACCATAGAGCCTGCTCTCCCTCCGTGTCCCCCACCTTCCCCTTCAGACCCCCTCTGAGGAGAGGCTCTGCTCCCCTCCCCCTGAACCGCTGGTCAGAGCCCCGATACCTTCGTCTCGCTGCTTGGGGGTCTGTGCTTCAGACACCCCCCCCCCGCTTCCCCCCTCCCCCCGTCTCTCTCCACAAGGGGTTTGCCACAGGCTCAGTCCTCAGGTCTGCTAGAGATAGGGTTAATTCTGATTCGGGGATGCTGACGGTCTTGGGACCGACCCGCTCACACTTGCTCGTGGCCCCATCCTGTTCTGAAAGGCAGTGCGCGGCCTCACGGCTGGGGCCTCCTGGCCTCGCTTTCCTCGGTCTCCCCATCTGTACACGGGGGAGCCACAGCACACGGGTACGCCAGGGCTGCTGCGAAGCCCGGAGGAGGGGACCACCATCATGCTCACCTGGGTATAGGTTCCGGATCCTGTCATCCCCTTATCTGGAAATTAGAATGACGGTTTTGTGGCTTCTGTTGACCATTTCTAGGGGTGACCAAGTGGCGTAATTTGTTCCCCGGGGAAGAAGAGGCGGGAACTTCCAAGGCCGGGGAGTCACTGATGCCTGCTTGCTCTTTCTCCCTCTCTCCACCACCCCTCCCTCTCCCCTCTCCCCTTCCTCCTGCCCTCCCTCCCTCTGTCCTCTCTCAGGGCAGGACCTCCACTGCCCTCTGGATCAAGAGCCACTAAGGGCTTGCACAGCTCTGCCCTCCCTTGGGCATCCGGGGGCATTACACCCCAGCAAGGGGGAGTGCTTTCTCCTTAGTCTGTATGTGGCCCGGAGGGGGGGGGGGGGGAGGAATCTCCTAACATTTTTGCAAGGATCAGCTCATTCTGGGCTTTGTTTGAAATGAAGCATTAGTCATATTTGAGATTTAAATGGAGGGAATGTCTCTCAGATTTTTAATTGGATTCTAGAGCCCTCATTGGAATATGAAGTCCATTTCGATCTGTTAGAACGGACAGCTGCCCCATGGCTTCCATTCACCACAGACAGTTTCTGCATTATTTGCAATTAGCAAAATTGACGGAGGGGATCCCAGGTCTCCCTCCTGCCTTTGTGTTTTGTTTCCAAATGCATTTGCGCGTCTCATGTCGTTAATTTCGGAGCATCCAGGAAAGAAGCAAGAAATAGCATTTATCTCCGCTCCGGGCCCCATGTTCTCCCGACCTCCCGACCGTGAAGCCTGAGGGAGTGTCTCTCATTTACAGACAAGGAAACTGAGGCTCCGGGAGGGCCGAGCAGCTGGTGAGGGAGGAGCGGGGAGGCCCAGGGCCTGGCCAGGGCCCGAGTCTGCCTCCCCACCGCACTGACCCACCTCCGGGGAACAGCTACAGAGAGGAGACACCCAGCCACCTGGCAGGAGTGACAGGGGACAGAGTCGGAAAGGCAGCCGGGCCGGTGAGGTGACAAGGACAAGGAATGTCAGGACACTGAGGTTCTGGCAAAGAGGGATGGGTCCCGGGCAGGACTCTCCCAAAGCGTAAATCATTTACATGATTTACATTGTTCGGTTTTGTGACCTATCTATCCCAGCTGCAAACCAGCGGGTAAGGCAGGTGCTGCCGTGGGCCGGCCGCCCATCCCGGGGGATCCCGAGGGGGCAGGACAAACCCGAAGCAGAGCTCCGGGCTGGGTTCCACCAACACAGTTGCTGAGCAAGAGAAGCCAGTCACTCAGGAGATGAGGGATGCGTTTCGGGTGCCAGCAGTGTGGGGTGGGGAGGTGGGAGGCTCGAGCCTCAACCACCCAGCTCTCCCCCCCGCGAGATGGACACATAGAGTTTTACGGGAAGAGGCGTGGGGATGGGTACGTGCGAAACAGGCAGGGAGCGTGACATGGGCGGGGCGGTGTCTGCTCAGCGCTCCAAAGGGGGCGTGTGGCGTGGGATCGTCCAGGCATTCTGCCTCTGTCAGGGCTTTCCGGGCCTGGTGATTGGAATGTTTCAGCCACTGCACAACACTGTCAGTGCCCCCAAGAAAGCGCGATAGGAAATGGCGGTGGGTTCGGAGGTCTTGTCTCTTTCTGGTTTTGGCTGTTGGCGTCTCCAGTGGAACTAGAGGCCTCGCCGATGTTTACCTGCACGGCAGGGACGGATGCCCAGCGACAGCTAGTTCTGGGCGGAAGGAACCGGGGCTCAGGAGCCGCGAGCAGAGGTGGGGCCGCCCGCACACAGCGGGGCATGTGGACCAGCCAACCCCGGGAGAGGCCTGCCTCCCACCCACCCGGGGCCCCGTCTCCCCTCCTCCTCCGGCTCTGGCCGGGCCCGCTGGGCCTCTGCCACAGACATCGCGTCCCTGGGTCACTCTGGTCACCCCGACTCCATCCTGGCCAGGGCAGGACGGTGGTGGCCCTGCTTGGAGACAGGAAACAGGTCCTCTGGGACGTCCGGCCGGAGGCTGGCCCTCTCTGTGGTGCCCTCCGGCCACTGCCCTTACTAGCAGTGAGCCGCCAAAAGGCCAGAGGAGTTCCTAGCAGGATGAGGGAGGGGCGAGCCTAGCCCGAGACGGGGACAGAGGCCGAAAGCCCCAGGTCTTCCTGTGGTGCCTGGCGCATGGAAGGGCCCAGTACGTACTCCCCATCCACTGGAGAAGCGCACTTCTCACTGCGGCTTGCCAGACGGCACATCCCGCCTGCGAGGTTCAGCCCTGCCTGGTAACCGGCAGGGGTGGAGGGCGACCCAGGGGCCGCCTTAAGAGGGGTCAGACTGCCCCGAGGGGGGACTGGCCACGCCCTCCAGGAGGCCGAGTCCAGCAGGTGCCCTGTGGGCAGCAGTCCCGACTGCGGGGTTCCCCAGACACTGTCCGGGCCCTGAAGGACACGTGCTCTCCTGGCCGGCCTGCTGCCTCCCCAGCCCTACAGATCACTCAAGGCCTGGTCCCAGGAGCCCCTTCCTTCCCTTGGAGGGTCTCCTCTCCACCCACGTCTTCATGAGGACAGCACGGACCCTGGTCCCCCTGGCCTGGAGCAGTCTCTGAGGCGCTGTGGTCCTGGAACAGCTGCCAAGACGGCGACCCCTCCCCTCCCTCTCAGAAGTGGCCCAGTTTGGACAGTCACCTCTGTGGCCGCCCACCGACGATGTGTGTGTGTGTGTGTGTGTGTGTGTGTGTGTGTGTGGACAGCGCAGTGCTCCGGACACGAGCGTGTGCCTCGACGTCCCGCGTGTCCCTGCCATCCTGCGGACTCCGCGTGGTCACGGCTGCGTGCAGACCCTCCACAACCAGCTCTTCACCCCTTTCCGGTGAGGCCATCCCCAGCCATCCAGCCTGTCACCCTGCCCAGAGCGTGCTGTCCCCATGCTCCTCCCCCACGTCCCACCTGCACCCCGGGATCCAGCCCGGGCTGCATCCTGTCTCTGTCAACTCCTGCAAGAAATAACCTCCCCCCTGGCCTGTGTCTATGCAGGACGCTTCCAGATCTGTTTCCACCTCAGCACACAGTTGCCATTTGAAATGCAAATCAGACCTATCCTCCCCGCTCCTCCCCTCCTCCCCCTCCTCTCTCCCCCCTCCTCCCTCCTCCTCACTCCTTCCTTCTACCCGCTTCTCTCCTTATTTCTCTCTCTCTCTCTCTCTCTCTCTCTCTCTCTCTCACACACACACACACACACACACACACACACACACACAGCCTTCCCAGAACTGTCCTGGGCACTTCTGTCTGCGGCCTTCTCTCAGCACCTGGAACTCCCCGTGCTCCTCCCCGAACTCCCCGTGCTCCTCCCGGAACTCTCCGTGCTCCTCCCAGAACTCCCTGTGTTCCTCCCTGTGCCCAGAGCATGAAGCTCCCTCAGCCTAAAAGGCTCTCCATGCCACCTCCAGGGGAGGGACTTCCATCTTCTGCATTCTGTCCAATGCTCCTCCCTCAGGAAGTGCCCCTGACCCCCCAACAGGCTGTCCTCACATCGGGGACCTGTCCCTCCTTATAGCCTTCTCAGCGAGGCATGTTTGTGTGTGTGTGTGTGTGTGTGTGTGTGTGTGTATGTGTGTGTGTGTCCTCCCCTAGATAGAGGCTCCCTGAGGGCCGGGGTCCTGCTTGGTTCTTCCACCAGCACAGGCTGGGCTGCAGGTCACACGGGGGTCCCAGGGCCACCTCCCATCGAGACACCTAGAGAGGGACGCCTGGCCTTGACCGCACTCGTCGCCTTGCTGTGCTCCTGGGCCGAATCCTCTCATCCCCGTAGAGGCAGGGTCTTTCTGGCCTGGCTTGGCCCTCGGCCCTGGCCCTCACAGTGTCCTGAGCATGTGTCCTGCCCTGGGGCACAGTGTGGGACCAGGGCACAGCCCTCCTTCCCCCTGGAACCCACGGGAGCCCCCTTCCTCCAAATTCAGTTCCTGCCCAGGAACCATGACCCCAGCTGCCCTGGGGGAGTGCGCTTCCCTGCAGGCGTAATCAGGGCCGTGGCTTGCAAGTTGTGGAGACCTCTGTCCCCGTTTCACAGTACAAGACACTGAGGCCAGAGGGCTGAGGGGCCTGCTCGTCCAGCGACCCTGCCACCTCTCTTCAAACGCAGGGAAATTCAAAAGACAGCTCTTTCGTAGTCCCACCGCCCCCAAGCCGGACCATGTCCCCGGATCCCGCCACCTGGCTGTGAAGGCAGGGTTGCACCTGCGCGCTGATGTCACAGTGGCCGCTCCTGGGGTTGCGTGGGAGGCTGGACCAGAGAAGCGGGTTGGAGCCCAGCCCAGTGCCTGCCGCACAGCAGGCTCTTGAGATGTGGTGGCTCCTTGGGTGGTGACAGGCCATGGCTGGAGAGGCAAGGAGTGGTGAGTCCCAGTTCTGCCTCGGGCCGCTGTCCCTCGGGGTCAGAGACCGTCCAGTGCTAAAAATACGGCGCCTGGAACCACTGGGTCTGAATCAGCCGATCAAGGGCGCAGCCCGCCCTGCTCGCCACTAGGTGGCGGTGTTGCCCCTTCCTTTCTGGGGCTTCGGCGCTGGATCTCCCTTCTCCCCTGGTAACCACCTGCCCGGGTGTTACACCCGCACCCAGAGCTCTCACGGGGCCTGCGGGGCCTGCGTAACAGCCCTCAGGGCCCCTGCGTGATCCGGCGCTTCCCAAGCCTCCTGCTCCCGGCTTCCCCAAGGCACCCCCACCGCGAGCTCTCTGGGCCCTGCGGCGGAACCAGAGGTCATTTACGGGGTAGGAGGAATGGGGCCATTTGTCCCAGAGGACCTCCTCTCCAGTCCTTCAGGACCGAGGACACGACTTCTTGGTTCAGGCATGGAGCCCAGATCACAAATCCTGCTAAGTTTAGGAGCCGTGGCCCCAAACTGCAGTCATTTGGTGGCCATCGTGACTTTTTATATCCTTGCCATGAGTAAAAAGTCAGTGTTTCCTGTCACCAAGTAGGAGTTGAGAGCCCAAATAATGGTAAAAACCAAACGTATTCTTAAGTTCTGGTCAGATATGGCTGCCTTCCCTCTCCCTCTCCCCTCTCAAGGAAGAGACGAGTAAGCGTCAGGAAGGATTACAGGGAGACTAGGCACCGAGCAGACTTACAGGTGTTCCCCCCGAGGACTCACGAAATCCCCAAAAGACTTTTGAAAGAGCAAGGATCGGGAAAGGCCTCCATGAGATCACTGCTCTGTCCTCAAGAGCCCGCAGAATGGCGCCCGTCTCACACTTCGGGAAACGTTTCCAGAGATTGTGTCTCCAGACACACAAAGTGAACTTTTCCTTCGGGCTCATCGAAGGCAGGTTCTCCAGGCATGTGAAGTACAGGGACCAGAGGGACAGCCACAGGCAGGGAGAACTCAGAACCAGGTGTCCTGGCCTGGGGACCCACCCTCCGTGGCCAGGAAGTGGGCAGTTCCCCCGTGTGACCCGGTGGCCATTGGCGCAGTGACGTCGGGAGACTGTCCAGGCTCTCTGTGCCTTCCGGAGCGCCACAGCTGCTTGATTAAACTTTTCCTAAAAACCAAATGTCTAGCTTCTTGACTGCCGCAAAACCAGCCTATTCAGCGATGTGACGTATCCGATCTTGGCACGTTGGAGCCACCATCCTGTCCGCTTGTGGTACACGGTGCTTCGGGCTTTGCTAAGCCCTCTGTGCCCGCGCTTTCCCCAAATCCTCTGAGTTGAAGCGCGCCCTGATGAAAGGCCTAAAACCAGTCATTTGCAGCCTCTTCTCTGCGTGGCTCAGCTCTCTCTTGGTCGCGGCCACAGCAACAGGCCGGCTTGTGGAAGCAGGCACTGGCCGCGCCAAGCCCCTCGTTCCCAATTTTTGTGATTCTCAAATCAGCCTTGGCTAAAAATGAAGACTTTAACCCAAGACCTCGGGATCACGAAGCCAGCGCCCTCCAGTGGAGCAGCCGGTGGCCAAACTCCTGAAAAGGAGCGAGAGGTACTGCCAACAGCAGTAGCCGTCGGCCCCAGCCCAGGGGGCCCGTGCGGCCCACGCTTTGGAGGGCCTCACGTCTCGCAAACACACGCGAGAGAGCCGTCAGCCACCACGTGGCGCCCCTGTCGCTCCAAACTGAGCCCCACCCCTGCACTCACACCAGCCGAGACTAGACAAACGGTCCACGTCTCTTGCTTTATGTCCTTGAATCAAAAAGGCACGGGGCCCCCAGCCCGTGAGGGCTGGTCGGCTGTGTCACCCCATCCGACACAGGCACTGCTGGACGGGAGAGGGTAGCTTGGGTATCTGCCGGGATCGGGTGAGTGGGAGACACATCCTGGCCGTCGTCAAGCTTTTACTTCCCGCTGGTGGGAGCCCGGGAGGTCCTTGGGGGGCCGAGTGTAGCTTCCCGTGGTGCCGGTCTGTTTATGAGCCACATACCGCACCCCCCATCTGGACATGGTGCGCGGGACCCCCCAGACGTGACTGTGTCCAGGTATCGTTGTTACATCCGCTACCTCCACACACACGCAAACCATGCTTTCCACAGGTGCCTTCTTCCGTTTTGTCACTGCCACGGTCCACTCGTGACCACAGAGCCCGGGTCATACTTTGTTTGAACCCAGGTATGGGTGCCAGTCCTGGCGTCATCCTTTCTGAGCTGTGCGGCCGTTCCTGAATTTACACTAAGTGCATGCACCCATTTTAATTTCTAAAACAGGGCACCTGCGTGACTCAGTCGGTTAAGCATCCGGCCTCGGCTCAGGTCATGATCTCGAGGTCCGTGAGTTCAAGCCCCGCGTCGGGCTCTGTGCTGACAGCTCAGAGCCTGGAGCCTGCTTCGGTTTCTGTATCTCCCTCTCTCTCTCTCTCTCTCTCTCTCTCTCTCTCTCTCTCTCTGCCCCTCCCCCACTCATGCTCGCTCGCTCGCTCTCTCTGTCAAAAATCAATAAACATTAAAAAATTTTAATTTCTAAAACAGATGTAAAGCAGTAAAATCTTTATTTGGGATTTTTTCTTACTGGCGTTCCAAATGAGAATTTTCGTGTGTATTAAAAGCCTCTGTGACTGCAGGGGGAAAACGTTAGGAAACGTTGGACGAGACAACTCACGGGCTCTCTCGAGTGGCAGTGACAAGCCCAGACTCCGGGCGGCCTCCTCCGTCTGCCCCGTCCACCCTCTCCGCTGCCCGTGGGCTGGCTCCTTCTGGATCCTGCTGGCCCCAGTGCCTCCTTTTCACACGAGCTGTGGTCTTGCTTCTCCGTTTGCAGCTCCTTCCAGAAAGCTCCAGAAAACAGAACACCTGCTCCAGCCGGGGCCCAGAGGGCCACCTGTTAGAGATACCCAGGATGCCCGCACGGGCTGGTGTCCTGGGTCTGCTCCCACACTGCACATGGGGAGACCGAGTCTTCCAGAGGTTCAGACCTTGGCTCCAGGCCACGCGGAGCAGGTGCACAGGTCATGTTGCTGGGCTGACCACGGCGGTGCCTGCCCCCCCCCCCGGACCCGGGCTCTGAAGCCTGCAGCTGCCGGGCCTCTCGCCTGGGGCTCACCTTGGCAAGATGTGCCCATTCTCATGGTGCCCCCATGGAAGCTGTGGACACTCTGGTGGAGTTGCTACAGAGAGAGTAGCTGGGCCGGGCCAGGTCCCTGGGAGAGCACCCCTCTGAGGCTTCCCCCGACTCACCCCCCCGGGACCAGCCCAGAGCAGGACTTTGTGATGCAACAAACAGGCCAGCCTGGCCTCTTGTCCCTCACTCTCCTGTGGCTCCATCCAAGCCAGGGTTGGGGCGGGGGGAGCCCGGAGGAAAACCATCTCCCCTGTACCCGCTCCTCCCCGACAGCACTGGTCACCTGTCACCCTGCAGCACCCAGCCTGTTTGCCACCAAGTAAGGAGGGGGCCAGCGGCGGGGACGGGCAGGGACTTCTCCAGGGCTGCCGTGGGGTCTGGGGTGGAGCCTGGCCCGGCCAGAGAGGAGGAGCGGGCTCCAGACAGGGGGTAGCTAGGCCCCCTTGACCTCCAGTCCTAGAGAGAGTATGTGGGCTGTAGGGTCAGCCTGGGCGAGCTCCAGCACCTGCTTTCGTGTGGTCTCGGGAAAGCACTGCGACTCCCACGCCTCGGTTTCCCCGGCAGTAAAATGGGCTCACTCGGCTCCGTCCCACACGGAGCCGTGGGGGGTGTGTGGAGCTCCTCCGTGGGAGGCCCCGGCACATCCCTGCGCGTCCGTGCACAAGACGCTCGAAACGGGGCATCGACCTCTGCGGTCCGGCCCCGTCACGGCTGAGCACCGGGGCTCTCCTCGGGGCTCCGACCCCTCCTGGCTCCCAGTACCACGCCCTCAACGAGAGGCCCTCAGCAGCCCCCCTCCACCTGCCATGCCGGGGCCAGGGAGAGAAGGCCACGGGGGTAGGTCACTCCTTGCCGCCCATGAGCATCAGCTTTGAAAACGCGGAGCCCCAGCTCCCCTCGCCGAGACCCAGACCAGAGTCCCCACGCTGGGCTGTGCGGCATCCAGGCCTCAGTTAGCCCTCGTCTGTGCTGGTCGCTCCAGCCCTGCTCTACCCCAGCTCTTGGCCTCTGCTCCCCTGAGCCCTGGGCCCCCAGCCGCTGCTCCCCCGTCTGTAAAGTCCTGATTGCAACTCCCCGGTGAGGAAGCCGGGGAACCTTGTGATGTGATACAGGTGAAGTGCGGAGTGGGGTGAGTGGTCTATAAGCGGTGCCCCCCTTCCCATCCCAGGCCTTGGGTGTTCTCCCACCCACCCTTCTGGGGAGCAGCGTGCCTCCGTGTTCACGCACGCTGGGGTCCCTCGCCCGTGGCTGGGAGAATGTGGCTCCTATGAGATCTGTGTTCCCATTTTAGACGGCCTCCAAGGCTGACGGCAGAGCTCTGGGGGCTTCGAGGCTGCGGCCGTGGGCCATGCTACACGTGCTCCCTTGGTCCCTGGCCTCTGGCAACTCCATCTGGGGTGGACGGGAAGCTGAGCATGTGCTCCCAGAGGGCTCAGGCGCTGACTGCCACCACCCCCAGAGCCACTTTCCCTGCCCGCCCGCCCCCCACCCCGCGCTCTGGACTGGGAGCAGGTGTATAGCCGGCGGGGAACCTGAGGCTTGGGAGGAGAAAGGTGGTCCTGGACCCAATCGTCTTTCGGTCTGACGTTAATGCTCCCGTGGTCCCTGCTGTGCGACGTCCACGGCCGTGGGGGCACAGAGCCACAAGCAGGGGGCTTATAGCGACAAACCTGTCCTCTCCCCGTTCCGGAGGTGTGAGCAGGACCAAGCTCTCCAGAGGGTCTGGGGGAGGATCCTCCTGCCGGTCCCAGCCTTGGGGGCTGCAGGCTTCCCCGTATCTGTCAAATCCGCTTGTCTCTCATAGGGACACTTGGCGTTGGGTTTAGGGCCCGTGCTAAATCGGTCGTGATCTAAACCCAAGATCCTTAATTGGTTATATCTGCAGAGATCCTTTTCCCAAACACGGTCACACGCCCAGGTTCCTGGGCTTAGGACGTGAGTGTATCTTTTGGGGAGCCACCCTTCAGCCCCCTGCTCCCGTCTCCGTCTGAACCCCACCTCGGAGAAGCTGCGGGGCCTTGTATTGTCACTGCTCACGTGGATAAGCTTGCCCTCTTGACCTCGGGCCGGGTGCTCCCTGAGCACTTGCCAGTAGATGGGGGAGGAAGGATGGCACAGAGACACCCAGGCACCTGCCGCAGAAAGTCCAGTCCCGTGGAGCACACCCAGGCCGACCCCTCGGTCACAGCTGAGAAACCCCAGGCCCAGGCTCTGCTTTCACGCTGCCCTGCTCTTGGACATCGCCCTTCCTGCCGACACTACCAAGGACGTGCTCTGACGTCACTGCAGCCTCTAGTCTGGCCCCTTCAAGCCTCCTCCGTCCCGAAATCCCCACAGGGGCCTGTCCCTGCCCTGGGAGCCCCCTGCTCCCCCCCCTCCCCCCGCCGCCCCCCCAGACTCCCCTATCTGCTCAGTGCGACCTGAGCCCCTCCGGGTCCTGCCTGCTCGGCCCGCCCCTGCAGGCAGTCTCCCTCTCGCCCAGCTTCCTTTGGCTGATGCCTTCGGCCTCGCCTTCTACGCTGCCGAAAGACCCCGCCTGCTCAGGATTCGAGGTCCCTGTGCCCACCCCCCTCCCGCGTCCTCTGCTTTAGTTTGCCTTTTGCTGGCTCGCCGTCCCCTCTGATCTCCGAGCCTGGCCGGGAACCGGCAGCATGATCACGTTGCCCGTGCTCTTGGCCCTGGCCCACACACGGCACCGGCCTCACGCTGGCTGAATGAATGGAATGTGCCCTACCCCAGCTCTGCGGCCAGAAAGCAGCCAGCTCCAGCCTCCTGGCTCCAATGCTAATGTCCTCCTTGGCCCCCACCGGGAAGGGGCGGCCGGGGGGGGGGGGGGGGGCTCTCCGGGAGCCAGGGGCTTGAAGACGCCTGGTAGGACCTGACCCCTCTGATGCCGTGTCTCCAGGGACAGAAAGGTCAGCCCCGGAGGAAGGAGCCCAGGGGAGTGCCGTCCTGGTGGTCTCTTGCTTAAGGAGCGCCCAGGGGCCCAGTTTATGTCCCGATGCTTACTGAGCCCCTGCTGTGTGCCAGGCCCTGGACTAGGCTCGAGATCCGCCAGGAACGGGACAAAACACCCGCCCTCTGGGAGCTTGCATCCCAGGGTGGGGATCCAGACAAACAAACGAACAAGTAGGTCAGCGTGTGGGACATATAGTGGCAGGGCGGGTGGGGAGGGCCAGGTGGAACCAGCTGGATAAGGAGGGTGGGAGTTTCTCTCTTACACAGGCCGTTCTGGTCTCACTGAGAAGACACTTGAGCAGAGACCTGAATGAACTGAGGGAGCGAGTCACATGGACGTCTGAGGGAAGGGCATCCTAGGCCCAGGGAATAGCAAATGCGGAGACCCTGCGGAGAGAGTGTGCCAGAGGCAGCGAGGAGCCCGGAAGGGCAGAGAGGCGGGCGGGCGGGTCAGACAGGACTGGTGCAGAGCCCTGGTGGGAGGAAGTCACCCGAGGCTAGGGACAGCGTCTGGCTGTGTGTGGAGCGGTTATCACAGCAGCTGTGTGGACGATGGGCCGTGGTCAGAGCAGGACCGGTGTAAGGTGCCCCGTTCAGCGGGCAGGCCGTGCGGCAGCCCGGGGCAGAGACGTGGTGGCCACGGGGGAGCCGCGAGGCGGCCATATTCCAGATGTGCCTGCAGGGAGCGTTGATGGGGTTTGCCGATAGCTTGGGTGCGAACGAAAGAGGAGTCCGGGTTGACTCGGTGCAGCCAGAGGGGAGGGAGGGCGATTCCGGGGAGAGGTCCGGCCTCGGAGCCTCCCTGCCCCCTCCCTCCGCCAGTCGCCGCCTGCCCCTCACGGTCCCTGCCAGAGCCCGAGGACCACGCAGGAGGACGCTCCAGCTCCTTCCCACTGAGGCAGGAGGCGGCAGGCCTGCCGGGGCACGCACAGCCTGCCACGGTGGGCAGGCCCGCCAGATCCTCTTTCCAGGGATGCAGTCACAGCGGTAGAGACACAGAAGCTCCCAATCAGGGGCCTGGACAGGATCCAGAAGCCCTGGACCTCTGCCAGGGGCAGACTCTTCCAGATCGGGGTGTGTGTGCAGGGAGAGGTGGGAGGAAGCAGTCGGAATGGGGAAGACGCAGAACCCCGAGCCGGTTGACCTGGTTTCTGGGCCCGGCTCTGTCTCCTGGGCTCCTCCATTAAGGAGGAGGAGGGGGAGGAGGGGGAGTGGGGTGGCGAGGATTTCTGCAGAGCTTACCACAAGCCAGGCTCCGTTCTCCGTATTTGGTGCCGTTCCGGGTCCTGTGCGGTCGTCGCTATTGTTAAACCCACTTTGCCCGTGAGGAAACTGAGGCCCAGAGCCCTTAAGCCGCTCGCCCCAGGTCACGCCGTTGGGAGGCAGCCCCTGAGGCGCGTTCCTCACCATACTGGCCCGTGTGGCCAGCCTCTGCCCGCCTGTCCAACATCCCCCGGGCCCCGCCCCCAGAGTCCAGTACCCCCGGTCCGGGGGCTGGCCTCACACACACACCAAGCCAGCCAGCCCCAGGGCCTTTGCCCGTGCTGTTCTCTACCTACAGCGCTTTCCTCGTGGCTGGCTCTCTGCCCTTCTGGTCGCAGGGGAAATGTCACTTCTTCAGACACATTTCCTAACCACTCACCTCCCCCCACCAAACCCAGATCTCTTATTGCTCCTGATACCCCATCCGTTCAGCCAAGCCGCCCCGGGCAGGGAATACAACAGCGAGCACAGAGAGCAAGGCCGTCCGTGTGCCCTCACCCGGGGGACAGAGCCCCGCCACCAGCCTCCGCCTGCAGGGTCATCCTGACCCCTCACCTCTCTCCCACCTCTCAAGTATGCATGAACTCCTTGAGCTGTGCCTCAGGTTAGCCGGTCCCCCCACATGACCCTGGGGACTCACTGGTCAGGTTGAGAGAATCGGCCCCTGCCACCCTCTCAGCCTCTCCCCCCGCAACATCTGCACCCGTCTCAGGGATCTCTCCTGGAGCAGGTGCCTCGCGGGGCGGTAGAGACCAGAGTGGCTTCGAAGACAAGCCCTAACTCGAAAGAGCTAAGGGCAGATGTGGAGCCCTGCGCCTGTGTCCACGGCCCCATGGAGCACCTGTCACCTCTGTGTCTGTGACAGGAACTCTCCAGAAAGAGCAGGACTAGGGTGAGCCCCTTAAGACCCAATCTTGAACCTTCTCACCATACGGATTCCTCTCTTCCAGGCATTTTCCCGTTGTCAGCTGCTTCTGGTAAGATGTGGGGCTCAGAACCAAATACCGTTGATCACGGCCCAATCAGGCAGGACCGTCCCTCTCCCCAGGTTCGATGGACGATGCCCCTGTTGATGTGACCCCAGATCGCAGCACAGAAGGACCGTCCTCTTGCTCCTGCCACCGACCCCAGCTCTGGAACACTTGTTTTCTCAACTCCGGCTGCACATGGGGAGCACCGGGGCCAGTTTTTAAGCTCCCAGTGCCCGGGCCACACCCCCTTATCAATCAACTCAGTCGGCGTCTCTGGAGCCTCGGCGATTGCAGTGGGTGACCAGGTTGGGGGATGGAGGTGCTGGTGCCCCGGGCAGTGTACTTGACTCACTGAATCCCTGGTGTCCAGGCCTTTAGGTAGTTACTCAGGTAGACGTCTAACCCGTGGTTCCCGAAGAGCGCTCCAGGGAACACCAGTTGTGCAAAATGGTCCACCAAGAAAGGGTGTGTGGTCAGTGAGCGTGAGAAATGCTGCTGCTCTAAAGCCACCCCTTACGTAGGTCATCGGATGAGTCACAGGGGAAGGCAAACCCCCCCCTGAAATCAGGCTTCCTGTAGACGGGCGTACAAGCCCTCGGTGTGGCTGGGCACGCCCCCCCCACACCCCCAGTTCCCCGCGCTCTCTTTCTCAGGTGGGCACTGAGCTGAGCAGAGTGGGGATGAGGGGGGTGGGCACAAAAGCCTGGGACCAGGGAGAAGTCCCCACCGCAGGGTCCTTCCTGGGGCCACGGGTTCACTGCCCCCACGGAGTCACGCAGAGGTCCTGGAGGGGCGCCTCTGCCCTGGCCAGCTTGAGTTCTGGGGTCCCAGGCGGTGAGGGGGCGTCCGTGAAACTCCACAAGCATTTCTTTGCTTCTGTTCAAGTTGGGTCTGTGTATTGACCAGGCATAGTGCGTGGGAACAGTACGATTCTCAGAAAGTGCAAACGGGCTTGGAGGGAACAGTCAGTCCACCGGTCCCCACCCGGGGGAGAGCCACTGCGTGGGCCTCCTGTGTCCTTCCCCTGCCCCCACTCTTCTCCCTCCCGCCTCCGCTCTGCCACCTCCTGAGGGCACCTTTCATGTCATTCCACAAAGAGCGGCTGCAAAATACTCCATTGGAAGAAGGTGCCAGAACCCATTTAACGAGTCTCTTAATGATCGGTACTTGGGCTGCGTCCCGTTTTCAGCCCTTCTCAACAAAGCTGTAATGCATGACTTCGGACACACATCATTTTGGATGGGTACAAGTCTGCCCCTAAGACAAATACCTCACAAGGGATCGGCGGGTCCACGGCCATGTGCATGGTTGTCGTGACAGACGTGGCCACATTGCCTCCCAGGGGGGCGTTCCAGCTGCTACACCCACCCGCGGTGCCTGGGGGATACGGCCACTTTTACAGAGTGCCCTTCTGTCTGAGGAGAGCCCGCCGTGCCCCCGGGGGTTTCTGGTTTCTCGGCTCGGGATCGTTTCTTCCGGTGACCTTTTATGCAGAAGGTTGATAAGTAAAAGAGAGGGAGGTGGGCTGGGGTTCGAGCAGGGGTGGGCACCTGCTCTGTTGTCTCCCACCCCCAGGACGCCCTTTAGGGGAGGCAGGAAGGGAGTAAGAGGCATCAGGGTGCCGTGGGGATATGGCAAAGCAGGAAGCCAGTTCTGTCCCCGGGGGTGAAGGGTCAAGGGGAAAGAGTGTCCCTGGCCCTGAATGGGGCCGGACCGGGGAGGGGCATGAGAGGGCTGAAGCGGGGCCGCAGAGGCTTCTCCAGACTGTCACCCGGCCAGTGGTGCCCAGACTGGCTCATAGCCACTTGCAAGAGCTGATTGGCCGATTGTTCAATATCCCGGGAATTTCGTGAGCCAGTTGGTAAACACACCCATTGTTAAAAAGTAAATTCTATAAACTTACAATTAATGAATCTTCTTCAAAACTAAGAAAACCCATCCTCAGAACTCCTCGCTTCTTGATGACTTGGCTGTAGTTTGCTGCCAGCTGTGGCCACGAGGTCGTCTACGCCCGCGGATCTGTGCGGTGACACGCTCCCTCGGGCCTCTTCCCAACTCCGTGCGCGGGTGCAGGGTGGGCACGTCGCTAGCTTGAAATTGACTCCGATGGGAGCATTTACACCACGGAAAGTGGCCAACACTGCAGATTAGGGCTCCCCACAGTGCCCCCCGTCCCCAGGCTGGCGGCTGAGCCCCCGCCCTCCTCCCCTGCCCCCAGACTGGCGGCTGAGCCCATGCCAAGCACTTCACCGTGCCGGCTGCTCTGTCCTCTGCCCTCCTGCCCCTGACTTCCGCTGATGGAACCCAGCCGGAAGCCAGCTGGTCAGGGCACCAGGCTCCCGGGGCTCAGACTGAGACGGAGCAGGTAGGGAACAGGTGCGGGAGAAACCGATGGACCACAGTTGGCGTGCCAGGCCTCTGCTGTCAGGGTGACAGAAGACACTTAGTGACCCCCGTCCCCTTCCGTGTGGGGTGGACATCTGTGCGGGGTCTCAAGCCTCCTCAGCGCTGACCCGGGCAGCCAGCTGGGAACTGGCCCTTCCATTGGAGAGGCTCCGGCCAGTGCTCAGATTACGTATCAGAGGACGTCAGACCCGAGTAGCCAAACCCTTTCATATTCCTTAGGATAACGATAGCATCTTCTTACTCTAAGAAAGTGATGTTCCTATTCTGCCTGATGCGTCGCCAGCATCCTCACATGCCAAGGGTGAGTGGTCTGCAGGCCGAAGCTGTGCCACGGTCCCTGGAGGGCTTGCGGGAACACAGACTGCCCGGCCCCCCGCCCGATGTTCTGATCCACCGGAGGTGGCGTTGCGATATCATAAGAAATACGTAATTTGGTCTTCACCCCAGGCTCCTGGCCAGAGCGCCTCAAACCTTTGTGGTTTTCTGACTGATAAACGTGCTCGGAGCATCCTTGATTCTAATAGTCGATCTTTAACCTCAGTTCCGATGCAGACGCTCTGGTGAGATCTTTCCTGGGGGATGGGGACATCCTTTGTTCCAATGAGGTGACCCTGGGTGGCTCCAGGACAGCTTCAGGATAGGGCTGGTTGCCAAAAAGACCACGATTCGGCCCCACCCCTCATCCTCCTGGTAAGGGAGAGGGGCTGGAGGCTGGGTTCTTGGTCCATCCTGCCTGTGTGACCAAGCGTCCATAAAAGCCCTTCATGTATGCGTTGTGAACACGTCCTTGTGCCAGGAAGGACACACCCAGCTCCACAGGGACAGAGGCTCCTGTGCTCGGGACCCTCCCAGACGTCACCCTGTGCATCTCTCAATCTGGCCGTTCACCGCCTTTGTAATAAATCAGTGATCGTAAGGAAACGGTCTTCCTGGGTTCTGTGAGCCACTCTAGCAATTAGTGAACCTGGGGAGGGGGTCGTGGGAACCTCCGATCGGAGCCAAGTCAGACAGAGTGTGGGGGACCGGGGACCCACCCCTCACGATTGGTGTGTGCCCTCAGGGCATCTGTGGGACTGAGCCGGTAATCTGTGAGGTCTGTGCGGGCTCCAGCTAGCATCGGAACGAATTGAACTGTGGGACACCCGTCTGGTGTGTGAGAACCGATCGGTGTGGGAAACACCCACACGACTGATGTCAGAAGTACCGGGGGGTTGAAAGTAAAGGAAAGAAAACAGTTGTTCTGGGGGTGCTCGGGGGCTCAGTCGGTTGAGTGTCTGGCTCTTGATTTCAGCTCAGGTCATGAGCTCATGGTTTGTGGGATCGAGCCCCACGTCCAGCTCTGTGCTGACAGCCAGGAGCCTGCTTAGGATTCTTTCTCTCCCTCTCTCTCTCTCTCTCTGTCTCTCTCTCTGTCCCTCCCCTGCCAGGATAAATAAACAAACATTTAGGAAAAACAAAAGAAAACAGTTTTCCTAGACAGTGAGTCTGGTGCGGGGCCTGAGAGCGTCCTGAGCTCCTGGGCGCTGATCCTGAGAACGCACCGACCGGGGTGGGCTGATCCATAATGCTGCTCCCCCACAAATAAGAGGGTCTCGCTGTTTTATCACACCAAGCCAGGTGTGTGGCCAGGTGGACCAAGGAGACACCCGTGGGTCAGAGTTTACATTGTCTGCAGAGAGGGGACCCCCCCCCCCGAGGCCCAGGAAACCGGAAGGTCGGCACAGAGTGCTCAGGACCCCTCCGGGGGTGAGGCCAGGGCATTGTCCTGGAGGAAGAAGCCTTGCTGGCAAAGTCCACCCGGGCTGAGGACAGAAGCGACAAGTGGAAAGACAGATGTCGGCGGAGAGAGGAAAACAATGACACGGGGACGGAGACGCTGGCCATTGAGGCCAAGGGATTCAGGCTCCTGGGATCTGCCTCTCCAAGGCGACGTCTGGAACAAGCAAAGGAAGGCAGAGACGAGAGAGAACATTCTGTGTGACACCTTTTAGAGCAAGTTCAAGGACAGGCAGCGCTAATCTTTGGGGACAGAACTCAGACGGAGAGCGGGGCGTGTTCCCCGTCTTGACTTGGGCGGCGGTCACACGGGCATACACGTGTGCAAACGTTCATCGAGGTGCACACTTAAGCCGTGTGTGCTTTGCCCAAAGGGGGTTACACCTGGGTGTGTCCACCCAGACTCGGCCTCACCGACTCATCTGTTGCACGGTTCCCCAGGCCTCCTGTGTGTGAGCTTGGAGAAAAAGTCACCGTCCGTGGCCCGGCCACACGGCATCCCCCCCCCCCCCCACGGCAAGCTCGGGGTCCTCAGGAGAGCCCGAGCACAAGTGGCCTCCGGGAACGAGGGGAATGTGGGCCAAAGACGCTGGTCAGGGCCTGGGGAACGTCAGTGGGTCGCCAAGATGCTCCAGTGAGATGTGACAGCACCGGGAGGCTGTCCCCAGGAGGGCACTGGAGGGACGTGTGCTCCGGGCAGAAAGGACAGTTCGTCCAGGAGGACAGAAGTGACGTGTGTTCAGGGAACCGTGAGCCTTCGGTCTGGCAGCAGCGTGAGGGTCAAGGTGGGAGAAGGCCAGAATCTCAGCTGGGAAGACGGAAGGGCCCCCGCGGTGCCAGGCTTTTCCCCTAAGGGCAGAGGCTGGTCTCCAAGGGGTGTTGGGGCCGGTGGGGGCCAGCCGGGCGCAGCTGCAGAGAGAAAGCCGTGTGCTTTCTCTCGCCCTCCCTGTGACCCAGTGGTTCCGCTCTGCTCCGGATAAACGAAAGCAGATGTCCACACAAAGGCTCGCGTGGGAACGGTCACAGCAAAAAGCTGGAAATAGCCAAATGCCCAGGAAATGGATAAACCAGCTGTGGTGTGTGCACACAGTGGGACTCTGCTCGGCAATAAAAAAGCGGGAGCCACTGACCCACACATCCGTGCGAGTGAATCCCAGGGCCACGAAGTTGAGCAAAAGATCCAGACACGAGAGACAACATTCCGTGAGATTCCATTGGTGTCCAGATCCAGAGTAGGCAACACAAATGCATGGGGACAAAAGTCAGGAAAGGGGTTGATGGAGAGGACCACACCCACATGCCCTGTGACCTTTCTCCCCATGGCAAGCCCCACCCATCCACACTTTGACCTTTCTTATCTGCCCCTCACACCCCACAACACACGCGCACACACACACACACACACACACGCACGCACAGCATCCTGGAATCCGGCTGGTCCCAGATGGAGCTTCTTTCTGGGAACAGGAAGTGGCCAAAGCCTTGATTCTTTCCTGGGACGGCTGCCACAGCACCTGACCCATGCTTGCCCTCATCCTCCCCACCACCTTTTCACACTGCAGGCCTGATCCCGTCACCCTCCTCCGGGGTCTCCCCTTTGCTCTTGGGGAAAAGACCAAAATCCCTCCATGGCCACCAAGCCTGCACGATCCGGCTCCTGTGAGCCTCCCCCACCCCACCCCCACCCCCACACTCAGGCACACCACCCTTTCAGTTTCTCAAAACTCTCCTTCCAACCTCAGGGCCTTTGCACCTGCTCTTGGCCTCACCTGCAAGACTTTTGTCCCTAGTCAGTTCTTATACCCCCGCCCGCTTCCCAGCCCAGTTGTCTGTCTTGGGCAGCTTTTCCTCACGCTGCCCAACAGGTCAGTCTGTGAGAGCACGCCTATGGACTTAACCTCCCCACCGGGTCATCATCTCCTTGAGGGAAGGTCTGTGTCTTTCTCCCCCATCGTATGCCTGCTTCTCAGCACAGCGCCCAGCAAGAAATTCCTGCTGAGTCCCTGAAGGGCAGGGGGGCTCTGAGCTCCCTCCCTAGAGGTCACAGACCTTTTCAGGGGTCTTGGCCGAATTCCAAGGCACGTTCCTGCTGTGTGACCCCGGAGGAACCGCTTCCCCTCGCTGGCCCGAGCTGCTCCACCTGGGAGATGGGGTGCCGGGCTCCTGGGACAGCTGCCTCTGAGCACAGACATCCTCGTGCCCGGGACTCTGTCCCGGAGCACTCGGGCGAAGGAAACGTCTAGGCCCTCGGTGAGCCACAGAGGTCTCAGAGCGAGGAGGCCACAGGAGCAGAGGAAAGTCTAGACTCGGGAGTGCAGTCCTCGAGTGCCAGAGAGAGGTGCACAAGCCCATCCTTGCACGGACTCGTGAGGGGAGTCGAGCCAGGCCCAGCCTGATGACATTTAGTCTCCATGCCGTGGATTCCATCACCTCGAGTGCAGGAACTGTCCCAAGGTCAGGCTGGTGGGGGGAGGGGGGAGGAGCGGCGGGTCTCTGCTCGTGTCAGCAGATCTCTTCAAGCCCAGACAGCCGGGCTGCGTCTCCACAGCACCAAACATGCAGGGCCTCCAGTGCCCCGCCCAGACCCGGCTGCGCCCGCCGCCGGCACCGCCCCTGCGCAGCAGAGGGCAGGCAGCATAGGGGGTCGGGTGGCAGGCTGCCCGGCGCGCTGGGGAGAAGTCAGTGCAAGGGGCCTGGGGCCTGTCAGGTCCTGCCGGATGCGGCCCCGCGAACAAGGCGGGGCCCCTGTCTAGTCAGAGAGGCACCTCTGTCCCGGCCGCTCGTCCCGGGGCCCGCGTGCCGCAGGTGTGCAGGCAAGGGACCATCCTGCTGTCCTCCTGCTGCTGGAGACGGTGGCGGTGATCGCGACCAGCAGCCAGGAGCCAGCCAAGGTTCCGTTTGGTTCCAGCTCAGGGTGGTATCGAAGGAGACTAAGTAGGTCTCCTTTCCTCCAAACGGAAACCGCTCGCGCAGGCCCTATGGAAGGAACTGGGCGACGACGTGGAAGGGAGGCCGCCACGAGGGGGCCACCCCTCCCCGTCCCATCCCTCGGTTTGAATGTGGCCGCTGAGAGCTCCTGCCTCGGAGGGTGGTGGGAAATGCCGAGCACCTGCCTGGCGTCCGGTTGGGAGGGACGACGTCCTAGCTTTCATCCCGTTTGGCCCCACCTTCGGCCCTCCCCCCGGGGCGCCACTCCTGCTCCGGGCCCCCCAGCCCCGGCCCTGGGCCCCACGGCAAGAGGGCTCGTCAGCTGCTTTGCAAGATCTTCACGGGGTCTGCCCGAGGCCCCGGGAGCTCCAGAGTCGCAGCCAGAGGGGGGCAGTCCCCGGCCCCATGAAGATGCGCCCTCTAAGCGCCCCTGGGCTCCGCCGCAGAGAGGGCGCCACCCTCACGGGGTCGTGGGGGCGCAAGCACCCGAGCAGGCTGTGCTAAGGGGACGGCTATGGCTCTGTCCTGGCCTCCGCCCTCCCTCCGTGACATCCCCCCGATCCCCAGACTTCTGACGTCGTCTCTTTGCCAGCAGCGGCCGTGCTTCACACCCAAGCCGAGACCCCTCGGGCCCCGCGCATCGGCCTTCTGTGCCCAGCTGGAGAGGTCCACAGGCACCTCAGGCCGCAAGACCGTACGTGGCCACCCCCACCCCTGTCTCCCCTCTTCTTCGGCTTCTCCCCGAAGCGAATGCCCCGCCTGCCACCGTCCCACACGTGGCCCCCATCAGGGAAACGTTCTTGACGCCTCCCTGCCCCTGCTCACCCCCGGGAAGTCGGGGTGGGGGGGGACCGGGTAGCCTGAGTCCACCTTGGTGGGAATATCCACACCACAGGGACCGGCAGGTGCACACACCAGGGCCCTGCTCTCGGAGGGGTGAGTGGTTCACGCTGAGCCAGGCAAGAGGCTCACCTCCAGTGTCGGTCTGTCACCAAGTCCCGCTGACGCTGGCTCCAAAATGGGTGGAGATCCCATCCGTTCTGCACCCACACGGCCGGTACCTTGGTCCAAGGCAGCTTCGGCTCTCACTGGACAGCCCCCACTCTGCTCAGGACCTCCAGCGGCTCCCTGCTGCAGCCGAGCTTGTCTCCCAGCCCCTCAGGGGCCCCCTCACCCTCCCGTCCTCAAACAAGGCAACCGCCTCCCACCCTGGGGCCTCTCCTGGGAGCACGTGTGTCCTGCGCCCCCAGACCGCCCCACCCCGGTTCTCTGAGTGGCCAAGCACGCCTCAGCTGACATGCGACCTCTCCAGAGCGGCTGCCGTGACACTCATCGCCCCCACCCTCGAATGCCCTCCAAAGCCCCTTCTCGTTTCTCCCCTCCGACCCTGGGCCCTTGGGCACGGAAGCGTTTGTCGCCTTTTGCCTCGTCTGGTTCGTGGCTGGGGGGGGCTCCGATGGTTAACAGAGCACACGTCTACGAAACGCAAGCCCCAGTGGCCCCGCTGAGTCCGAGCAGCGGGAGTGGAGACCTAGCGCGGAGAGGCTTGCCCAGAACCACGGGAAAGCAAGGCAGGGGCAGGGGCATGGCGGGCAGAGCAGGGCTCCCTGGGCGCCTGGAAGGAGGGCGAGGAGGCCCTTCCGGTCAGCTCCTGCAGGGTCCTGCCTGCATCTGAGGCCTGAGGGCAGTGGGAGCCCCTGGAGGTGGTCCAGCAGGGGAATGCCGCCTCTCATTTGCAGTTTGTGAGCTTGCAAGAGACTCTGCGGGCCTGTGGGGCCTCAGCGGGAAAGGACGGGGCTCCCACTTGGGCCCTGGAGCCCCGAGGCCGTCGTCGTAGGACTTCCGTGCTGGGCACCAGTGCTGTTCTGCAGAGAAACGTGCAAAATGCTCTTGGAGCTGTTCTCCTGTCCTGTCCTGTCGCTGGGAAAGGTCCGATCACATGACACTAAGTTAAATCCCGGAGGCCCTGACCCCACCTGCCCGAGAAGGCAAGGCCCCATAAAACCTGATAACGGTGGCAAACAAGGCTTTTTTTAGTAGCACGTGGGCCAAATGAAACAAAGCGAGTGATGCCCGCCCCCACCCCACCCCCCGCTCCCCGGGGCCAAGGGGCAAAAGCCACAGACGCCAGAGACAAAACAGCTCAGGAGCGCCAGCTCCGCTTTTGGCCTCTGGGTCCAGGACAATAAACCTGGGCCACTCGGGAAGGGCCCGGAAGCTTGTTGGAAGGGCTGGTCCGACGGCCCTGGCAGCCCGGAGTCTGGGGGGCTTCCTTCCGCTGCAAGCCTACCTCTCAGCATGCCAAGGGGCCTGGGGCTTGCAGGTCGATGGCAGGACCCTCAAGGGCAGGGACCAGGAGGTGGGGCCCCAGTTTTCCGACAGACGAGGCGCCAGCTAAACCTCCAGCCCTAGACTGCAGGTTACTTACGATTTACGAGCCTGTAGGGAGAGAGGCACTGCACCCCCAAGGGCCTAGCGTGGGCTCATCCAGGGCAGTCAAGTCAAAGGACTGTGCAGGCGTAGGCAGAGCCTTTGATGGAATTTCTCGTCCTCTCCTTCAGCAGCGCATCAAAACCTGGAGGGAATCACCCAGAAGCCTCGTGAAAGTGCAGGTTGTGGGGCCAGGGTGGGGGCCTGAGCCTCTACGTTTCTGATAAGCTCCGAGGTGCTGCTGCTGCTGGTCCGGGGACCACATTTCCAGAACCACTGGCCTCAAGGACATTTGGGGGGAGTGGGGCTCTGGGCTGGGTGGCTGGAGCGTCCGCATGGTGATACACAGAGGGGAGGGGTGTCCGCCTCTCCCTGAGGACCCACAGCCTCGCTGAGGACCCACGAGCTACCTGGGGGACAGGGATTATCACCTCTGTACTACAGATGAGGAAACTGTAGGTTTCCTCGGAGAAGTGAAGTAACGAACCCAAAGACACATCGGAGCTGATGCACAACCCATGGTCTCTGACTCCACAGACACTGTGTGCTCCCCTCTGCCCATGGGGGAGCCATGTCTCCTGGAGGAAGGAAGGACCTCTACTGGCGTGCCACAGGGCTCTGTCTTCAACCTCGGCCAATTCCCAGTGGTCACCTAAGACTGAAATATACGTCGGGCACACCCGTCCATGCGCCTATGACATAAAGAGGGCTTTATTCACGTTCGGCAGTGTTTCCAGAGGCTATCTGGAAAGTCTGGAAGCAACGAGACTCATTAATTCATTCAGTCACTGTTTACTGAGCTAGCACTGTGTCCCAGGCCCCGTGCTGGACGCCTGCAATTCATCTGTGAACAAAACACAGAAGGCCCTCGGCTCAAAAATTGTCTCCACTTAGGATGACTGTTGTTGTCTGTTATGCAAAGGTAATGGGAATTCGAATTCAAAAATCCAGCTGAGACTCCTTGGCCTCCGCTGTGGGCCCAGCTTCCTCTTTTCTCCCCAATGTGTTCCGGTTCCTGCCCCCAGGCCCCCCCGTGTCTTTGGCTCCCGACCTGCGCTTTTCAAAAGCTGTGGAGTATGTCTGTCTGGGCCTTCGCCACCACCACGCGCAGACCCACGGTCAGCAGTGGGCGCGGGAGTCGCTCACAGCCTTTGCTGTTAATATCGGCGCCTTTGCGGGGGGACGTGGGGGGAGGGGGTCTCCTGGCTTATCGTAGCTGTTTCCCGCAGGGGGGGGTCCCCGGAATTCCGGGCTCACGGTGTGGCGGTGCAGATGCCTGGGCGGTGGCCTAGAACCGAGTCGGGGAACGTGAGTTGCGTGCGGTAAATGAGTAAGGGGACGTAGCGGTGCATCCACTGGTGGAGTCGGTGGTTCTTTGGGACTCCGGCAAGACCCCCACCGGGGTCACCAGCAGTCCTGGTGGTCTGGCTCCTCTGAAGCCGATTCCTCTTTTAGGCCTCATGATTCTCCCCGCAGCTGCGTGCGGAATGTGGTTGACAAAGGACCGGCCGCCAAGGTGGGAGGGGCTCCTCCCCCGGGGCCAGGGGCCAGGGGCTTTCTGCTCAGTCCCCTGCAGCTGCCAGGGCAGAGGCTCCCGGCCCCGCTGCACACGGGGACTCTCCGGAGCCAGCTGCACCCCAGCCCAGCGAGGTCAGAATCTCTGGGACCGAGGCCTGGGCGTTAGTATAGCTTTAGGTTCTCGCCGGGCGAGTCCCATGCGCAGCGGGGCTCTACAGTTTCTGCTCTGCCATCGGCCTCTCACGTGCAAGACGTGGAAGCTCAGAGGGGTTAAGTCACCTGCCCAAAGTCACCCAGCTGAAAGTGATGGGGTCAGAGTCCCCATTTGTCTCACTCCTGGGCAGAACCCCCTGTCCACCCTGACTGTAGGGCAGGTACATTCACTCTCCTGCCGTAACTTTCCCCCTGGCTTTTCAGGAGGGGGAATCGGGAGGCAGAGAGTGTGGCCGCAGGCTGGGGCTGAGCCCCCCCATCAGACTCTCCTCTGGGGGCCAACCCCACACTCCGCCTGTGGTTCCTGACCGCCCCCCCAGCTCTCTCCGTGGGTGGGAAGAGGGCCCAGCCCCCCCCCCCCCCCACCGCAGCTTTGACCTCATCTCCCCAGGCATCTGTGGTGATTCCCCGGGTCGTGAACCCCCGCTGGCAGCTCCCACCGCTGTCCTGGGGCAGCCTGCGTGGCCCTGCCACCAGACAGCCAGATTTCATTCCGGGTCCCCTCTGCCACCCCGTTGGAAACAGTGGCCTTGGGCAAGTCCCCCCTGGGTTTCTTCATCTGTAAACTAAACTTGTTGTTGAAAATATTTGCCCACCCCCTGGTTGTGGGGAGTCAGTGAGATAAGGTGGTGGCAAAGCTCTGTGAGTGGGGAAGGCAAATATTAGCTGTACTGTCATGTGCCGGAAGAGCCTGGTCCCGTTGTGCCAGGGCAGCTGGAAGGAACCGGTCACAGTCCCACTCTAACCGCGCGCCGTGACTGGGGGTCGCATCTTAACATTCCCTGGGCCTCAGCTTCCTCGCCTGTCGCATGGGAAAAGCAGACTTTTCTCACTGGACTCGCGTACTGGTGACATGCATCCGTCCCCGAAACGCCTTACAGTGTGGGCACCTCAGAGAGAGGGTGACTGTGGTGGCAGGTGGGCCCTTCGGGAGAGTCCCCGGGCCATGCCTCTGTGCTCCAGGCAGGAAGGAGACTTTGTCCCTCCCTTAGTTCATGGTCTTCCTTTTCCCCGGAAGGGTCCAGACTCTGCAGACCCAGCCCCTGGCGCAAGCCCCTGTTCTGTCGCTCATGCTGTGTGCCCTCAGGCTCAAGACTGGCCTCTCTGAGCCTCAGCTGCGTGTAAAGCACTTTCTGTCCACGCCCGGAGGTGCCTGGCCAGTGGCAGTGCTCTGGGAGCCACCGCGGGGAAAAGGGAGGGGGAAGGGCCAGAAGCAGCCCCTGGGAACAGTCCTAGGACTTTGTGGGGAGAGAGAAATGGCGGTTTTGACAGGGGATCCTTCCAGTGTCCGGACCCCCAGGGGAGCGCCCCGAAGCCAGCCTGTCCTCACTTCCACTGGTTCCCCAGCACCCAAGCAGCTGCAGGGAGCCTGGGGGAGGCCCGGGGGGCGGGAGCTCCTTCCTCCTGCTGGGCCCCTCCCTCTGCTGTCACCACCTTGCACGGCCGGTGCCCAGATGGGAGAACTGAGGCTCGGAAGGGAAACGCCTCTCTCCCACGCCTCCCTGTCCGGCTGCTCGCTGCGCTGCGGACGCCCGATGGGTGTGATTTCTCAAGGACTGAGGGCGTTCCTGGAACACGGCGGGACTCTCGCTGCTAAATCCAGGCATGTCCCGGTTTGCATGACCAGCCGGCAGCAGGTGCCAATGTCCAGTAAAAGCCTAAAAAGGGCCACAGGCATGCATTTTCCAGATGCCGCACCAGTCACGTAAAAAGAAACAGGTGAACACTATTTTAATGCTTTGTCTTATTTAACCCAAGATGTCTAAAATATTCTCATTTTACCGTGTAATCCATATAAAAACGATTGAGACATTTTCCCTTCCTTTTTTTTTTTTTTTTTTTATTGTACTATCCAAAACTTAGTGTACTTCATGCTTACGGCTAGATTTGCCAAATAAAATAGAGGCTGAAATTAACTGAATTTCAGATAAACAATGAAAAAAAAATTGTTTCGTCTAAGTGCATCCTAAATATTGCATGGAATGTATTTACACTAAAAGCTTGTATCTTATCTGCAGTCCGGTTGCCTGAGGGCCTGTATTTGTGTTTGCGACGTCTTGCAACCTTCGTTTCAACACATCTGGATCCAGGCCCTCATATTCCAGATGCTGAAGGGGACGGGGCAGGTGTGGAGGGGTCGGGGCACCCAGTGGAGTCCCAAGAGAGCCAGTCACCCAAAGTGAACCTCCACAGACCTGCCTTCCCTCTCCATGGTCCCCAACCACCGTCCCTTTGTCGCCCGTGACATTTATCTGTCTATGTCTTGGCCAAGCTTTTTGGAAGCAAGTCAACACATTCTATTTCCCACAATCTCCTGGCAGATAAACAGGCGACGGGGAAGAAAGTCCACATCTCGCCCACAATTCTCTGTATCAGCAGATTTTCAAAATTCGGAAAAGGGATCAGGGCTAGCGGGGGCCACGAGGCAGGTCAGGAGGAAGGACAGGCCAGGCCCAGAGATGGGGGACCCGGCCACCCACCTCCTTCCCGGGCTTTCCTTTCTGGACCCTGAACCTCATCCTCACCCCACGTGGGCTGAGACGCTCCAAGTGGGAACCTCTGACCCGGGGTGTCTCTCTCTGCCTCAGTTTACACATCCAAACACACTGGAAGTTCCCGACCAGATCCCTGGGATGGGGAGGTGGAGACGACGAGGCGGCCGGGCAAAGATACAGCCTGCAGCAGAGGTATGTCTGTGGAAGCCGCACTCCCCAGGCTGTCCCTGGGCTCCTGGTGCGTGGACGGTGCCCGTTCAGAGTGTCGGGGAGCGTTGGAAACAAGGCCACGGCTGGAACGGCCACAGCCGTTGGAAACAGCCACGGCCCAGAGAGGGAGGCCACAGCCAAGGTCACACAGCACACCTACAAGGGGCTAGAAGCCACCCAGGGAGCCGCAGCCCAGAGCAGTGGGTTTCCCGCTGACACCCCGCCCCCCCCGCTATGTACCCTGTCATATAGGACCCCGCGGAGCACTGCTGCTCAGGGGCCCGGGACTGTGGGTGCCATTTGCCCGTGGGCAAAGCGAGGCTCCAGGGGGGCAGTGCCTGAGCAGAAATTACCCAGCCCGGGGGGCTGCGCCCAAGCCAGCACCCAGCAGGCCATACTCGGTGCAGCCCAGTCTGGCCCATCATGTGATCTGTGGGGCCCAGTGCAAATTGGGAGAATGAGGGACCCCTCATTCAAAAATTCACAAGGACTTTATTTTTTATTATTACTTTTTCATGTTTTATTTATTTTTGAGAGAGAGAGAGAGAGACCGAGTACGAGCCAGGGAGGGGCAGAGAGAGAGGGAGACAGAATCCGTGAAGCAGGCTCCAGGCTCTGAGCTGTCAGCGGGGCTCGAACCCATGAACCACGAGATCATCACCCGAGCTGAAGTCGGATGCTCAACCGACTGAGCCACCCAGGCCCCCCTAATAAGGATTTTAAAGTGGCGACAGCAGAGCTTTAAAGCAAGCCCAGGGCCCTTCTGAGAGTGGGGTCCCGGGCACAGGGCACATACCCAAGAGCCCCCAAGGAGGAGAGCGCAGGCCGGAGGCCGGGGCTCCCCTCAGGCGTAGCCTTGTGGGGCCGCCTTCCCAGCTCATGACCCCTAATCTCCTCCCTGAACCCAGGGTCTCCCTTCTCAGCCTGCTCTTCGCGCTGCCCCCGAAACCCTCCACCCACCCCCAGCCTCCAGCCCTCCCCGTGCCAGCTCGCCTCTCTCCCTCTCCCCCATCCTCTCCTCCCCCCACTCCGTGGCTTCTGTCGGTCCGTCTGTCCCTGCCGGTCTCAGTGGGACTCTGTATCCTCAGAGGTTGTCTTTCGTTGGTGGGATACCACACTCTGTCCCCGGTAGAGCCTCACAATCTGACCTGGTCCCCTTCCTCCTCGTCCCCCCACCTCACCTCCCTGTGCATACCCTGTGCTGTGCGAACCCCAGCCCCAGCCCCTGTGGCCACCAGGACCAGGAGAGAGACATCACCTCGGGCACGAACTATAAGGGGCACCAACGCATTCCATGATCAAGACCCACGGGTCTTGTGTTCCTGCAGTGTTTTTAAAAATCAAGAGTAACGCCAAAAATCCAAGATGAAGAAACATCGCAAGGTTTTAAATGAAGAACAGCATCAGTATTCTGATTTCTCTTTTTGCTCAGGCTCCAATATGGCTCGGCACGGTTACAGATCCTGTTTGGTTTTGAAATTGTAATCTTTTGTGTATCCTTCACTTCTGGCATTGTTTTTTTGATTTTTTAGGTTTATTTATTTTTTTAAAGTAACCTTCACACACAATGTGGGTCTCGAACTCACGACCCCAAGATCAAGAGTCGCACGCTCCTCCGACTGGACCAGCCAGGCGCCCCTAGGTTTGATTTTCCAAAAAACCTTGCACTAAAATACTATTTTATTCATCACTGAGTGTTCTCAGTGCACCCTTAAATTTTGCACGCAAGGCGAGTTCCCCCTTGCCTGCCACAGGCCCCCCACCCCCCCCCCCCCCCCCGCCAGGAAAGTATGAGGGGGCGACATTCACGTCAATAATGAAAACCACAGCTAATGTGCACTGAGGTCTGTGGGCCAAATACTGTCCCAACCCTCCCTCCCTCCCTCCCTCCTTCCTTCTTGAGCACCTACTGTGTGCAGAGCAGCATTCTAGATTCGGGATAAAGCAGACACGGAAACACTCCCCGGCCCACGCAGGACCCACCTCCCGGTCTGGGGAGACAGACGATGAAATAATAGTAAGGGTCAGCAAAACGCGAGGCGTGCGGAGAAAGAATAAGGAAGAAAGGGGGACTTGAACTAGGGAGCCAAGGGTGACATCGCTTACATACCACGCCCAGCCCAGGGGGGAAAGCCTGTTAGCCAGCCCCGTTTCTGGGATGAGGAAGCTGAGGCTGCTCGCCCAGGAAGTGGCAGAGCCCGGGGTCTCACCCTGGGCAGGCTGATGTCAGGAGGTTGGTCACTGAGTCGGGTGAGGCGGAGTGGAGAACAGCCGAGGGGGGGGTGGGCACCAAGTGCAAGCAGGGTGTGTGGCTTTCTCCACTCCCAACACAAGGGCCACCTCCAATTTTGGGAAGGCTGTCTTCCCTCCCTAAGAGAAAAGGCCAGGCTGGCTCGGTTGGGGGTCCCTTGGGGCCTCCGTTTACTGACTGAGCCCCAGGGGTGGGGGCCAGCCTGGCCACCCCCACCCCCACCCCCACCCCAACCCCGGCCGGTGGGGGCCCTTTAAGGCCGGTCCTGGGTCTAGTGCAAGTTCATTCATCCAGGGGCCCCTGCTGACTCACGCTTATGAAAGTGATTTTCCTGGCCCCGCCCCGCCCGCCCGCCTCCTTCCAGCCCGTGAAATACCCTCGCCTCCCTGACTCGCACAGCCTGCTCGGTCGGGTCCCCACGGGGCAAAGGCAGCCCGCTCCCCGGTGGCTCTGTGACCCCGGCCCCTCCAGGCGCTAGCCAGGTCAGGCTCCCCGGGTTCCCTGCAACGCCTGCGGGTCAGGTGAGTGGCCTGGGGGCGGGAGACAGGGGCGCGGCTGGGCAGGGGGGCCGGCAGGCCCCACTAAGAAGCTCTTTGGGCCGCCGCCGGGTTCCTCCTCCGCCCCTGCGGGCCATGACCATCTCCAGGTGCCTGGCACCCTCCGTCCCAGCCGCCCGCCGTCGCTGGTCCACGTGATGCTGCTCTGGGCAGGAAAGAGGCGTGGTCAGCCCGGCGCGCTGCCCGGAGAGGCCCCTGGGTCCTGCAGCCAGGCTGCTGGGCTGGGTGCTTCTCCCGGACTTCCGGGCCGCCCCGGGGGGTCCCCAGCACTTGGCGTCTGACAGAAGGTTGGGGTGCTGAGAACCAGGGGTCTGGGGAGCCTCTGAACTCTTGGGGCTCAGGAAGGGGGGGCTCCAAAGGGAGGGGGTGCAGGGGGGTGTGCCCAGGCTGCCGGCAGGTGGCCCTTGCGTGTCGAGGGACCCCCCTCGCCTTCACTCTGCCCCGCAGCCTCGTGTCACTTTCTTGGTGGCAACTGTCATCGTGCAGTCTTTTCCCCCGTTATCCACGGGCAGGCCTCGCACTCGAGGCCATCATCTCGGACATTTCCCGGGCAAGACGGCGCCTCTGTGCCCCGGGGTGGGGGGCGTCATCAAAGTCAAATGAGCAAAGGGCCGCTGGAGGTGCCCAATATGTGCAGCCGAACTGGTGCCTCAGTGTCTCCGAACAGATTTAAGCCTTCCCCCCACCCCGGAAAGTGCCTGTGCTACAAACTTCAAAGAAACATCATTTACAGATGCCATTATTTCCATTCCTTTGATGCCGATTTGCTTCTGGGAGTTAGAGTCAGTCTTTCATGGGAGCTTTTTTGCTGTCCAGGCAGTGCGGGCCGGAGAGGGGGGGCACTCAAAGAAAACGTTAACATTAAAAAGGTGGCCATGCCAACGCCACAGCACTAAAAAGCATAAAAAGTGTGGTTTCAGGTCGCCTGCTGTCAGTAGGCAGTGTGTGCCTTCTTCCAAGGTCATGAGAGCTTTTGGCTGCTCAGGACCTTGGGACGCTGCACAGGAGTGTCCCCTGGGTCGTGACCTCACACGGGTGGCATCCAGAGGCCGCTGGGAGCCCTGGACTCGGATCCCGAGAGCCCTGGTGGTAACTGGGTCCCTCCACCTTCCGGGAAGCACAAGAAGAGGGCAAATGAGAGCTGGGGGAGTGCCCCCTTCACTGGGGGTGGGGACGCTCAAGGGGCAAGAGAGGGGACGGGCATGCCCAGGGCGGGCTCGGGTCCCTGGGAGCAGGTTGCGTGCTCATTTCGGGGGGCTGTGGAGAGTCTAGGTGAACCCAAACCACGGGTGCCAAACCCTCGTTCTATCACCCGCTGGCTCTGTGACCTCAGGGGCATGGCCTCACCTCCCTGAGCCTCAGTTTTCACATCAGTGAAGTGGGTTTGCATGAGAATGAAAGTTGCTAAGGCACAGCTTTCAGCAAGGACATCACCTGGGTCCCTGTTGTTCCTGGGGACAGTCATGAGGAGGGGTGGGGCCCTGGGGCTGTTTGGCGGTTCCGGGAGAAAGTGTTCTGGGAACTATAATCTTGTTCTCCAGGACCACCAGGCTCCCCCAGTGCCCAGCGGTTAGTGAGAAACTGCTCCCTGCCAGCTGGGAACGTGGACCCGTGGCCTCCCTCCCCACCAGCAGAGGGGACAGGGCAGGAGGATGAGCCCGGCTGGGAATGGCCCCCGTCACACTCCACTCTGGAGAAGGGCTCGCTGGCCTCAGCTTGACTATCTGTAATATGGGAGCAAGCCTAAGAGTACGTATGACAGTGCATGCTGCTGATTAAATAAGAATCAAATTAATGCGGATCAAGTGTTTAGAACATGCTTTGTACATAGCCAGCTCCATAGAAGTCCAGAAGTGTTAGCCTTTTGTGTCGTTCTTGTTAGTGGTTGGGGGGGGGCCACCCCCAAGTCCTCTCCCCTGGGCCCAGCCGAGGCATGGAAGGCTGTTTTCAGGGGGCCCGAGAGCACCGAGGAGGGAGTCCCTGACGTGCCCCCTGACGTGCCCCTTCCCGCCGTGTGACTCCGGAGACGTCCTTTAACCTCGAGCCTCCCTTTTCCTGCCAGGTGGAGGTGACAGGCTCACCTCTCAGGGCCTGCCTGGGGGTGGGGGCTGCTGTTTCTGTCACTGTGCACGCATCAGAGGTCGTATCCTGGCTCCGTCACGTTTCGTCGGCCATTCACGGTTTTTTGGACGAGTGTGAATTAGTCACCCACTTTTCCAAATCAGAGAATGCACATAGAAATCCAGATTTCCACCTTCTCCGGGAGAATTCTGATGGCAGTGACCCTGGGCCCCCCTCCCTGGGGCCATATGACCACCCACTCACTTTGTACGTGTGTGTGACCCTGTGACAAGCCCCGGGTCTCCCTGGGGCTGGCCGGGGTCACGCATGGTGCACCCGGGCAAAGCCTGGCACCAGTTAGCCCTGGGTTTAAGAGGCAGCTTTGTGGCACTGAGCGACCTGTGCGTCCCCTCTGGGCTCCAGTTTACGCATCTGTGAAATGGGATCATAACTGACAGAGCTTTCTGCGTGGGGCCGTATGAGCAGAACACGGGAAGGAGCTAGGTCGGTGCCAACGGCCACCCGTCCCTGACGCACTCGTGTGGGTGCTGCCTTGGGGCCTTCAGGATGGCCGGGTGTGGACAGTGGGCGAGCCCGGGGGCCCCTGTTAGCTGGGTTTGGGGGACGTGGAGGGAGAAGGTGAGTCTGGAGCCTCTTCTGCACTGGCAGCCTCAAGGACGGGTTCTGCGTCGCTGCGAGTGATGCGGGCTCGCGGCCAGCAGGGGGCGCTGGTGCTCCAGAGACCAGCCAGCTTAGAAGCCTTTTCTCCAAACCTAG
>NW_024412421.1:33565847-33574318 GCF_014898765.1 Herpailurus yagouaroundi
CTCCACAAGCCCACCTGTTCCAACCGAGCCCCCTGGAACAGGCAGTGAGCCCTGGTCCTTTCCCGGCAGCACATTTTGCTCCAGCCGGTGCGTCACGGCCGTCACCTCACTGTGTCCCCCAACAACCCTACCGGGTGGAGACTGCTACTCCCACTTTATAGACGAGGAGCCTGACCCAGAGAGGTCCGGGAGTGGGCCCCTGGTCACCAGCTAGGAAGCGCCGTGCTAGGGCCGGGTGATGGCTCCAAAGTCCACTGGCTGCTCAGAGATCTGAGGGCTGGACCGGGGTGGGGGCGGTGGCTGTCACCACGTTGTCGGCCAGGGCTTGCCCCTGGGTTGAGAAGAAGGGGCCTTACAGAAGGTGGACGGGAAGCTTTGGGTGTTGTCACTGCCCGCCGATGAGATGGGACGAGTGGGGTGCAGCACAGACGTGGAAGTGACCGGGTCGGGAGAGGGGACTGTTTGGAACGGAGCAGGTGTGAGGAGGGGAGGAGCAGGGGAGCGGCATCTTGACTGGCCTCAGGGAGGATCTTGGACTTGACCCTGAGGGCCAAAGGACAATACCCCGTAGCTGGGAAGTGCCTGCATGACACCCAAGGCTCACCGAGTGGCCCTTCCTCTCCCTCAGATCAGCTGCCGGCTCCCAGCCCCCCACCAGCCCCAGCCATGAACAGCCGCAGGAGGGACCACCTTGGCACCGACCGTTCGGAGCCCCTCCCAGTCCTCATCATCGGTGAGTGCTGCCCCCGGGGCAGGGGGAGGGGACACGCTGAGCCCCTAGAGTGGAAGGTCAGGAGCCAGGCAAGCCCAGGCCTGGCCTTTCTTTACCACCGTTGCCTTTAAAATCGGCCACTGAGTTGTATGGAAACCGATCTGACAATAAATTTCATATTTAAAAAAAATAAAAGTTAAACGGAAAAAAAAAAAAAAAATTGGCCACTGAGCATTCACGGTGCGCCTGATGAGGTGCCCGGCAGCTTATAAAATGTCGTTCCCGTTCCCTGTAATCCCTCCAGGAACCCAGGGGGCCAGAGCAGAACCATCACTGAGGTTGCCTGGCGAGAGCGGGGGGGGGGGGGGGGGCGGGGGGGGGGCTGGTCCTAAGCCCACGACCGTCCCTGCGCCTGGCCCTGTGCTAGGTGCCCGCATGAGGGGTTACGGCTAAAGCATGTGGTTCCTGCCTCAGGGCTGCCCAGTGGGAGACAGGCGGCCCCTCCCCCGTGCGAGCCGAGATCCGAAATGGCCATTTCTGTAAATCAAAAAGAGTCGAACGTCAGCGATTTCATACGGGTTTGTCCTAATTCCACACACGAGTAATCTTCTCAGCAGCACAAGGTAAGGAGGAGGGGAAAGACCGATAAGAAACGATGTCACGAGGTTAAATGCCCAAGAAGTGCCATGCACAGGCGGTGTGAGTCATTCAGGCCCGGGGAGCAGAGACCCCCACCGGTGGCGCCGCACCCCTCCTCCGCGCCCCTGCTCTCACGCCTGCAGAGCACGGAACAATCTGTGCTCTAATATTTTACTCGTCTGTGTGACATCCCAGACGGTCAGCTCTGGGCTAACGGGACTAGTTCTTAGCGGTCTTAGAATCTCCGTCACGTTGCTGTGTGACCACAAGCAAGTTACTCAGCCTCTCTGAGCTCCCGCTCCCTCCCGGGTTGAAAAGGGGGAAAGGGTAGCGTGCACCCACAAATGTTATCGGGAGAGAATGGGGGCCGAGGCACGCGCGACAGGGCCTCGTGCGGGGCCCGGTCCGGCGGGGGGGATCGGTCGGTTTCTTATTATTTGGTTGTTAAAATCCCCTTGACACATCGCAAGCGCTCGACAAATGTCAGCGATTGTCGTGAGAGTAGTACAAGAGTACAGCGCCCGGCGCATAGTAGGCTCTCGACGACCGTTCAGTGCTTCAGTCACTGGCCATTGTTACGCACAGTGGCCGGCTCGGCTAACGGCGGAATAGACGTTCTGTTTTCACGAACGAAAAGCCAATCGATTGAGCAAGTCAGCTCAAGACCAAAGCCCTCGGTACCTCTGACCCCACCCTGTCTCCTCAGGCAACGGCCCCTCAGGCATCTGCCTGTCCTACCTGCTGTCCGGCTACACCCCCTACGTGAGGCCAGATGCCGTCCACCCGCACCCGCTGCTGCAGAGGAAGCTCGCCGAGGCGCCGGGGGTCTCCCTCCTGGACCAGGTGGGCCAGAGCTCTGGGGATGGGGCAGGGGACACGCACACCCTGGGGAAGCAGGGCAAGAATAAAAATACGCGGTGGTTAGACCACAAGACCACGTGAGGAAGGCGAGCGGCCACAGGGGCCGGCCCGGAAATCGTGCCAGGAACCAGGGCCGTCTTTCGCGATCGGCAGCTGCGACACCAGCTTCCCTTACGTCCCTTAGACCAGCGGGTGTAACCCAGGGGACGATCCTGCTCTCCACGGCCCCCTCGGCCATCCCCGGGGACAACGTCGGTTGTCACAACTGTGGTTACCCTACACGCTCCCGCCACAGAGCGCGGTTGAGAAATTCCGCCCTGGGTAGTTCATTTCACTAGCCCCTGCCCCAGGGAGCTCACCAATCCTCCATCCACGCCCCTGGCCTTCCAGAAGGCCGCTGGCTGTCCACCTCCTCCTCCCAGCATTTTCCCCTCCTCCTAGCCCCTCCCACCCTCAAGCTGGTGGATAAGGAAGCAAGCTGGCATTTGGTCTAGATCGGCATCTTTCAAAATGCCTTCTACAGGACACCAGTTCCTCAGAGAAGACGTTCCTACTCCAGGAAGTCTGAGGGATGCTCGGGCTTGGCAAAACTACAGGGAAATTCGGCTGCAGGACTTGTCAGAGCCTTTAACATGCTGCCGTGCCTTATCTCTTAGTGAGAGGCAGCACTTTCCGGGTTTGTCTGGCCACCCTGATACTAGGGTGGGAATGCAAAACCGGGCAGCCTTGGTCCAGTGGCCCCTCTGACCCATACACCCCCTCCAGGACCTGGATTACCTGTCTGAAGGCCTCGAAGGCCGGTGCCAAAGCCCCGTGGCCCTGCTCTTTGACGCCCTCCTGCGCCCAGACACAGACTTCGGGGGAAACATGGAGTCCGTCCTTACCTGGAAGCACCAGAAGGAGCGAGCCATCCCCCACATGGTCCTAGGCCGGAACCTGCCTGGGGGGGCCTGGCATGTGAGTGGGGGCCGGGAGAGGCGGGCGGGGGGGGGGGGATCTGGGCTCAGTCTACCCGGAGTGTCGGAGAGATTTCCTCCCAGAGATAGGACTCTTCTGTTTCCTGCCTTTTCCCTATTCCCTCCCCCTCCTGCTCTACCCACCGCCCCTCTGCCTCCCTCTCCACCTGCCCTTCTGTCCCCTCCCCAGCTGAGGCCTCCCACCCCCTGCCGACCTGCTGGGCTAGGGGTTAGGAGAGGCCTGGACCAAAGGACTCCTTTTGCCCACAGTCCATTGAAGGCTCCATGGTGACCCTTAGCCAAGGCCAGTGGATGGGTCTCCCAGACCTGCAGGTCAAGGAGTGGATACGCAGGAAGCGGAGGTGAGGCAGTTCTGGAAAGCCCCGGAGGGTGAGGAGGGCGGGGTGACCCGGGCCTGCCCCCATGCAGAGCCCAGGAGCCGGAGGGAAAGGGGCTCAGGGCCACCAACGCGGCCCTTCCTCCTGCCCGGGGCGGGACACTGAGGCCCCGGTGGGGAGAGGGCCGCCTGGGGCTGGGCTCACCCCAGGACTCCCCCCCAGTGCTCCTGCCTGGCCCACAAGCCTCTGACGGGGGGCCTGGGCAGCATCCCAGCCCCTGTGGGAGGGGGACAGCTGGCCCTGCCCTGGGGCTCCGACCAGGCTCCCCCCACCCCCACGCCCCTGCCTGTCGCTAGCCCATGGTGGGGGGGGGGTGGGGGGGGAGGTCTCTCCATCTTGTTTCCTGCTCCGTCGTGACCTCCCTGCACGCTTCTGACCATCCTGGGGGAACAGCGCGTTCCCTGAACAAACGAGTCCCAGCCCCTGCCCTGCCTGGGGAGCGAGGCAGAAAGTTGCCCAGGGCCTCCGGGTCGGAGGGCGTCGCCGCGCGGGTGGTGACGCCCTGTCCCCTCCGCCCCTCACAGGCCTCTTGCCTCCCACCCAGCCACCCCGTTTCACAAAGCCTTTGTGTCCCTGCAGATTTGGTCGGAAGACACCCAGGCTAGCGTCGTGACGTGTTAACAGACAGATGGGAACTTAGGTTTTTATTGTTGGCGTGCCCTTTTATAGCCTAATTTTTTTTTCTTTTTTTTTTTTTTTTTTTTAATGTTTTCTTATTTATTTTGAGAGAGAGTGAGAGGACGAGTGGCAGAAGGGAAGAGAGAGAGGAAAAGAGAGAGAGACTCCCAAGCAGGAACTGCACGGTCAGCACAGAGCCTGGCTCGAGGCTCGCGCTCACAAACCGTGAGATCGTGACCTGAGCTGGGATCGAGAGTCGGACGCTTAACCAGCTGAGCCTCCCAGGCGCCCCTCCTTTTACATTCTACTTTTAAATTTAACGCTCTGGCCTCAGGATTTCACCCCGTGAGGACAGTGTTCGTAACCAGCCTTTTACATGGCCGCGTAATATTCCCGATTCAGCACTTCTCCGCCTACTCCTGTGACTATTCCTACTCACGGGGGGGCCCTGAGCTGAGGCGGCAGGGGTGGGGGGAGGCCCACACCCACAGCAGGTGCCCTCCGTCCCCCTGGGCTGCTGCCGCCGCGGTTCCTAAGCCCTGCCCGGTCCCGGGGCTCCCCTTCTGTCCCACATGCCCTTCTTAGAAGGAACCCTGGAGGTAACACCTTAGGCCCGTTCTTTGAAACCATTTTGACCCCGAGAAGGGCAAGTGACAAGTTCACAGAAACAGACCCCAGGGCTCCGGTTTCAGAAGCAGGCTAGCGAGCTGGGCCGCGCGGCACAGCCTCGGGGGACACAGTGTGAGCTCGCGCCACACTCGGTCCAGGTCCCGTTGGGGGAGTCACAGAGGATTCTCCTGAAGTGAGCGCCTCCTTAACGACACGCCCACACTCGGGGAAGCTGACTCCCCTGAGGTCGCACGGGTCGCTGGAGAGAGGAGCTGAGATCATGGCAAGCCTGTACCTCAGCCACCCTCGATCCCGGCCCTGTGGTCATTGCCCTGGGAGGGGCAGTGGTAACAGCGACCCGACAAGAGTAACAACGCTGCAATAAAACAGTGTCTCCTGTGGCTGCGTGTGCCCCCGAAGGCCTCCTCATCCTGGTCCCCAGTATGGTGACAGTCCCCATCACAGACCCCTTCCTCCTGCCCGGCGGGGGGGACCTCTCCTTCCCCCCCCACCCCGTGGATCAGTTTGCCCTGTTTCTGAACTTTATAGACATGGAATCCTCCCGTTATTTTTTTTTTAAACATTTTAAATCTTTATTTACTTTTGAGAGAGAGAGAGAGAAAGAGAGAGGCAGAGCATGAGTGGGGGAGGGGCAGAGAGACACCGAGACCCAGACTCCAAAGCAGGCTCCAGGCTCTGAGCTGTCAGCACCGAGCCCGACGTGGGGCTCGAACCCACAAACCGCGAGATCGTGACCCCATCTGAAGTCGGACGTTCAACCGACTGAGCCCCCCCAGGCGCCCCGGAATCCCACCATATTTACGTGGGTCGTTATTTAGTCCTTGGGAGTAATAACAGTGGCTGAGGCTTAACCTGTCACTACCTGTCAGGCTGTTTCCTAAAGCTTCTGGTCACATGACCCTCTAACCCTCTCTGCAACCACATGAAATAGAACCATCACCACCGTCCTCCCCGCTGTGTAGATGAGGCACGGAGGGCTTCAGGCACAGAGCTCACCGGCAGCAGAGCTGGGATTTGAACCCAGGCCACCTGACTGTGGTGGCCACACTCTCACCCCGGCCCTCACCACGGCCCACCGCCGGCCTGGTCACCCCCCGATGGCCCCTTTGTGGCCCCCACACCCCAGTCTGCCCTCTGACACCCCCGCTTCCCCAATCCTTCCCTTCAGAGGCCTTCGCAACAGCCGCGCCACGGCTGGGGACATCGCTCACTACTACAGGGACTATGTGACCAAGAAGGACCTGGGTCGCAACTTTGTGTCCGGCGCCGTGGTCACGGCCGTGGAGTGGGGGACGCCTGAGTCCGGCGGCTCCGGGGGCCGGGAGCCCAGCCCCCTCTTCCAGGTGAGCGGCTTCGTGACCACCGAGGACCGGAGCCGACGGCCGTTCTCCCTGTGCGCCCGCAACGTGGTCCTGGCCACGGGCACGTCGGACAGCCCGGCGCGGCTGGGCATCCCCGGGGAGGCCCTGCCCTTCGTCCACTATGAGCTGGCGGCCCTGGAGGCGGCCGTGAGGGCGGGCGCGGTAACCCCAGCCTCCGACCCCGTCCTCATCGTGGGCGCGGGGCTGTCGGCGGCCGACGCGGTCCTCTACGCGCGTCACTGCAACATCCCCGTGATCCACACCTTCCGCCGGCCCGTGGACGACCCCGGCCTGGTCTTCAACCAGCTGCCCAAGATGCTGTACCCCGAGTACCACAAGGTGCACCAGATGATGCGGGAGCAGTCCATCCTGTCGCCCAGCCCCTACGAGGGCTACCTCAGCCTCCCCGAACACTGGCTGCTGCTCTTTAAGGCCGACCGCCAGGCCGTGTTCCGGGACCGCGACGGCCTCCAGAAAGTCTTCGGGGTCGCCCTGGTGCTGGTCCTCATCGGCTCCCACCCCGACCTCTCCTTCCTCCCCGGGGCGGGCGCTGACTTGGCCATGGACCCCGGCCAGCCGCTGAGCGCCAAGAGGAACCCCATCGACGTGGACCCCTTCACCTACCAGAGCACCCGCCAGGAGGGCCTGTACGCCGTGGGGCCGCTGGCTGGGGACAATTTCGTGCGGTTCGTGCAGGGCGGGGCCCTGGCAGTGGCCAGCTCCCTGCTGAGGAAGGAGGCCAGGAAGCCACCCTAACACCCGGCCTGGCATCCTCGTCCCCAGGCCCTAAAGAGGAAGGGAGATTACACAGCCCAGCTAGACGCCCCAGTGAGCGGAGGGGGCCTCCCCTGGCGGGAGAAAGAGGGGCCGCGAGCCCATGCAGCAGGCCTCCCCGATGAAGATGAGTGGGGGGCCCAGGCAGTCTGCGCGCAGACCAGCACCCGGGCCGGGAACAGAGGCCGCGGGCCGGCGTAGGCTGTGATCTGGGGTGAAAGCCGCTGGTACGAGCTGGGGTCACCAGGGCCGGCTGAGCTCAGAGCCAAGAGGACTGCAGGCCCTGCTCCTTCCAGAATCAGGTCCCAATTAAACCCAGTGCCTGCCTCCACTCGTGTGTCTGAGGATTCTGTTGCGTGGGGAGGGAGCTGGGTGTCTGGGGGGGGGGGGCACAGGGCCATGTGGGAGATCCTCGGGCGGGGGAGTTGTGTGACAAGGGATGGTCCCGCACATGGGGGTACCGCTGTGGGCGGGAAGCGAGGGGAGGCTGTGTGCGGGGGGAAATGGTATGCCGGGGAGGCCCCTGCCCACCCCTCCAGTCTAGTCCCGGCCCTTCTCCCACGCTCCCTCCCGGCCACACGCTTTTCAGTCCCTCATGCTCCCATGCTTGCACCTGCCACAGGGCCTTTGCAGGGGCCAGTCTCTCGCCCAGGACAGTTTCCCTCCTCTCTGACTCCTCCTCCTTCCACTCTCTCAGCCTAAGCACATCACTTCCTCCAGGAAGCCTGCACTGCCACGAGCCCCTCCGTAGCCACCAGGACAGTCCCCCGTTCACGGCCCAAGGTTCTACCTCTTCATGGCAGTTCAGCTTTTGGGGTTGGTTTATCTGTGGAATCGTTCCCGTATCTGACTCTGCCCACCAGGGTGTAGGTTGCAGGAGGCCAAGGACACCACCCACCCACCCCCAGCCCTGTCTGTTCTGCTCACTAGTGGAACCCAGTGCCTCCAACGGGCCTAGGACCTAGTGGATGCTCCTTAACTCATCCTTCGGGCCCGTTGAGGATGAAGGGATGGATGGATGGATGGATGGATGGATGGATGGATGGATGGATAGGGGTGTGTGAGGAAGAGAGTGTTCTGGTGCAAAGACTGGTCTGGGCGCTGTGCGACGAGGTGGGGGACGGTTGAGGAGGAGGCATGCAGGCCCTCGCGGGAGTCCTGGGGGAGGCCCAGCGCCTGGGCACTGATCTCGGGAGCTTCAGCCAGCAGAGGGCGCTCCGGACTCGCCGGACACCCGCGCTTCGGCCCTTGCGGAGGCGCCGCGGGTAGGGTGGGGGGAACCTGCGGGAGGGGGGGCAGCGGGAGACTTTCGGGGGACAGCCCCAGGGAAGCCCCCTGCCGCGCAGCCAGACGCCCCCTCCCCCCCCCCCCCCCCCCCAACGCGGCACCGACCGGGCGGCCCCTTCCGTGGCCGGGGCTGGGGTCCGGCGCCCAGCACCGCGCCTCCACGGGTAGCCCTCTGCCGCCGCGCCCGGCTCCCGGGGTGGGGGTGGGGGGCAGAGGGGGTGGGGCGGTGGACACG
>NW_024412421.1:33579318-33598008 GCF_014898765.1 Herpailurus yagouaroundi
GGGGAAGGGCGAGCTGTGCCGTGGGTGCTTGTGGCTGCCTCGCCCCCAGACACACACACACACACACACACACACACACACAGACGCACGCACGCATGCACAGATGGATCCTCTCCCTCAGGACCCCCAGCCTAGCTCTGGAGGCGAAAGCTCTGGGCCTGCCCTTGTAGGGAAGCCCTGTCCACACCCCTCCTGCTTCTAACAGTACGGCTTAGCGAGCTCCGGTGCCCTCTTCAAGCTGGCGTGTGCGGGTCCCCGAGACCCCATTTCTTCATCTAGGAAATGGGGTGATGAGCGGACTCCCGGCGCCACATCACGTGGTCTGCACCATTCACTTGCCTGAGGCATGGGGAGGGGGGCACCTGAGGGTGGGACCCTGGCCTCGGGGAACTTTGCAGTCAGGGGCACGGGTGTGGAGTGCCCACGATGGGGCTTTGGGGGAGGGTCCCGGTGCTCTGATAATTGTCCCCCTTCTGCCCCAGCCACATTTGCTCCTGCTCAGTACCCCAGACTAGGGTTTCAGCTAAGGGAAGGGGGTGATGTTTGAGAAGCCCTTCGTGAACTGCTGCCTCAGTCTGTCACCATGTGTGGTGCTAGGAGGGATGGGGGGGGACATCTGTCCTTGGCCTGAGGGCTTGGGCCCAAGGTACCATGGCCAGAGGGGGTGGGGCCTCCCCCTCCCCCTTCTTATCAGTGTGGCTCATCCGCTCCCAAAAATACCACAGGGTGGGGGGGGGGTTATGGGGTCTCGGCTCATGTTTGGGGGGCGGGGGTTGGGCTGTCCCCCCATCCCCTCCCACAGCAGCCAGAGACTTGCACCTGCAGTGCACCTGGTTTTCTGAGCTCTTGGTGGCCTGCTTCCGCCCACTCCCCACCCCCCCCCAAGAAATAATCCAGTCCTGCCCCTGGGGGGGTCCAGTCACCAGGCCCCCCCCCAGGTCCCGTTAGCAGACGCCTCTGTTCAGACTTAAGCCACCCCGCTGGAGAAAACCGGGGCTCCCCGAGGGGTGCAATGGTGCGAGGCGTGTGGCCGCGTCCACGGGACACGGCTTCTGAGCGTGTGACTGAGCGTGGCACGGTGGGAAAGCCGCATGGACCAGTGGCTCCGGGGGCACACCCGCGGGCCCGCGGCTGGGTGTGAGCGTGCGTGTGTCCACGTGTGCGTGCGCGTGTCTGTCAGTGCGGTCGTGGGTGGGCTGGCGGCACAGAAGGCGAGTGGGCGCAGCTTCCTCCCCGGCGGCAGGGAGGACTCCGCCTGAAACATCCCTCCCGCCCTGGATCCCAGCCGGGGTCTCCTCCTGGGAGGAGGGGGATCTCGAGATGAGTCAGAGGCCGCTGGAGGGCGCCCGCCCCTCTGGGCCCCTCACTGACGCCACCTCTCTTCCCTGCAGATTTTCCGACGTGCGGACAAAAACGGTGAGTTCCCCTCCCGGGCTGTCCCCTGAAGGAGGCCCCGGCTCTTCCCGTCCCGGCGCCTGGCGGGGGGGAGGGCCGAGGGGTGGGGGCATGGACGGCCTTGAACCTGCCGGTGACAAGTACAGGCCTTGGAGGTCAGAACACCACAGGCCGGTGCTGCCTTGTGCCTCAGTTTCCCTCTCTGCGTCTGGGGGGCATTCCCGTAGTTCCCGCGCTGTAGGGATGCCGCGGGGGTTCGGCGTGTGGCCGTCTCGGATGCTGAGACGTCTGTCGTGCGGGACGTGCTGGTGAACCATCATCGCCCTCACGCAGCTGGGCTGGGCCAGAGCAGCCCGGGGTGGGGGATGCCCAGGGACCACCCTTCACGGCCTCACTCCCGGCCCTGGTGCCTCTTTCCTCACCGCGACCTCACACACTCACGGCTGCCGCTCCTGTCCTGACGATTCCGGAGTGGCCCAGGGAGGTTAAGTGACTTGCCCGGGGCCGCCCAGCTGCGCGAAGGCAGTCAAGGTTGTGCTGCAAACCCCCGAACTTTTCCCCACGCCACGCCCCCTCCCCAGCCACGTGAGTGGCCCGTCGTGGCCAGCAGAGAGAAGTCAGACTTCTCCTGACTTCTCAGAGAGGCCCCCGCCTCCCAGCCTCGCAAGGCCCGTCTGAGCCTCACAGGTGCAGCACGAGTCGGTACCACTTCCTGTAAATACCGCTGTCCTCATCGCTGGGCCCCGGGCGACTCTCCCCGGACTGTCGCCAAGGCACGGTGTCTCCGCAGGCCTCGGTCTTGCCCATCTCTAAAGTGGGGTGAGAACGCTTAACTCGCCTACTGCCTTGGCTGTGGAGCGAGGAGATGTGGCGACAGAGTCCACGAGAGAATCAAGCAGGGCTCCCTCACGGTTTGTTTTGTTCGCTGGGAAAATTGATCAAGTGTCAGGGCCCCTGCCGGGGGGCAGGGTGGGGGACAGGGGCCCCGGTGCCTGTCCCCAGGGCCCTCAGGCCCCAGCGCCTCCTGCCGGGCTGGAGTTGAAGGCGGCAGCTCTCACCCGGGTCCCCCGAACCCCTCCCTCCCTGGCCCCGGCGGTTACGGCTGACCCGCCCCCCCATGGTGTTGGGGGTGCGACGTGAGGCCTCGGGGGCTGGGGTGCACAGCCAGGGGTCTCCATCCCTTGTCCCCCTCCTCGGGCACGAGAGCGGCACCTCCCAGGCCGACTGGGACACAGGACTCTCCCCAGCAGCTCCACGTGGAGCAGGGCGGAGGGAGGGGGCTGGGGGGGGCTTCAGTGACCCGAGAAGGGGTCGTGGCAGCTCTTCTCAAGAAGCCTCAGAGGCTACAGAGCAGGTCAAGGGCCTGATCCCTGACACGGGCGTCTCTCTGGCGACCTCAGAGTGCAGTGGCCAGGACCCCGTGGCACGTCGTGAGCCCTTGACAGGCAGGACTCGGGGCTTGTCCCTGGCGTGGGCCCGATGCTCGCACGCAGTGGGTCCCCAGCAGACGTTTGCGGGCTTACGGGTAACGGGTCTGCCGGCGCGGGGGGCGCGGGTGCACGCTATGTGCGTCTCCCGGCAGGTGTCCGTGGGTGCGGACGGCCGTGTCTCCGTAACTGCCGCTCGACACACTGAGTGCGCGTGGCCCTGTGTGTGTGGGTGTATGTGTGTGGCACACGTGGGCGGGTGGCTCACCGGCCGCCCTCAGACACAGGTGGGGTTTCCTCCTCGTCACTTGTTGCCTTGTCAGAGGCCGAGTTTCCACCCCAGGGACCGCTCTGGGGTCCCCTGACTTCGCTCCATGGGCCCCAGAGGGGCCGGGCCCATTCTCCTCCCGGGGCTTCGGGTCTTCCTGGCCACCGCCGAGTGGCCCTGGGGGGATTGTCCCCAGGGTTAATGCGGGAGTGTGACGTCGGTTCCAGGGACGCTTCCGGGGAAGAGTCCCTTCTGTGTCACAGGGACTCCTGGGTTCGAGTCCCGGCTCGGCCACTTGGCAGCTCTGTGAGCTCAGGCCAGTCAGCTGGGGCCTCGGTTTCCCCATCTGTAAGTGGGCGTGATGACACCAGTCCCCTCTCAGAGGGCCTTGGTGGAGCCGGCACGGGACCCGGGGACACCTGCCGTGGGAGACCCCGAGCCCAGCACCGCCCGTGGCCGCGGACGCCGTGGTTTGCCCACAGGTGTGGGGTTCCCACCTGTGCCTTCCATCCGGGGAGCTGCCAGGGGCCATGGGCACCCATTGGGCACCTCGCTGGGGCCTCCCTGTGCTCCTGCTGGGGTAAGAAGCACCCGCCCCCATTTTACAGACGGCAAAAGCGAGGCCCAGACCGAGCAGGGGCGGGACCGTAGACCCCTGGCTGGGGAGCAGCCTGGGCAGTTCTGACCCCGTCCAGCCTGGCTTGAGAACACGTCTGGCCGGGAGTGAGTGCGGCTAGAACTACACACGCAGTGGCTTCGCGCACTCCCTGCCCCAGGCATCTGCTGCGGAAGATGCCGCGTTGGGGGGGGGGGGGTGCCAGGCGGGGTATGGTCCCCTCCCCTAAGTCCCTGGGGTCCCGGGGCCGAGCGCTCTGGGCCGGCCCGTGCTGACGGCTCCCGGGACAGCGGCTTCTGCGCTGAGATAGAGACCTGTCGAGGCTCCCGAGGGGAGGCCGAGGGTCAGGGGTCTGGGGCCTTGGAAGGGCGGCGCGGGGCGTCCAGCAGACGGCCGGGCGCCAGGGTGCGTCTGTCCCCGGGGACGTGGACGCTAGCAGCCTGCGGCCGTTTGAAAGGTCCCCGTGACAGAGGCTGAGCTCGTGCTCATTAGCCAAGACGCCCGCACACGGCCGCCCGCTCGGGGGTCCTTGCTGAGAGTGGGGGGGCCGGGGCTGTGCCTCTGATCGCACAGAAGCCCGGGCAGGTGTTTCTCCCCCTCATTAGCCGCTCTGGGTTCATCCGGGCTGTGGCAGGACATTGAAGGGAAATGGCAGCCAGGAAGGCCGTGCTCGGGAGGCCCGGCGGGCGTCTCTTGCCTGCCCTCCACAGGGCACCCCGGACGCAGGTGCCCCGGGCAGGACAGGCAGGAGGAGACGGGGGCAGGGAGATCCCCCCCCACCCCCACCCCGACTCTGTGCCCCTGGCCACCACGACCGGTCGGTCAGCACGCGTCCACAGGGCGCAGACTCGCCCTCGGCTCCCCGTGATCTTGTGGTTCGTGAGTTCAAGCCCCAGGTCAGACTGCGCTCATAGCTGGGAGCCTGGAGCCTGCTTCGGATTCCGTCTCCCTCGCTCTCTGCCCCTCCCCTGCTCACACTCTGCGTGTCTCTCTCTCTCTCTCTCTCTCTCTCTCTCTCTCTCAAAAATAAACTTTTTTTTTTTTTAAGGTAAAATCTTTTAAAAGGGGCACCTGGGTGGCTCTGTCGGTTAAGCGTCTCTTGATTTCGGCTCAAGTCATGGTTTCTCAGTCATGAGGTCAAGCCCCGTGTCAGGCTCGGCGTGCACTGCGGACCCTGGGTGGGCTTCTCTCTCTCCCTTTCTCCCTGCCCCTCGCCTGCTCAGCCCCCTCTGTCTCTCTCTCTCTCTCTCAAATAGATAACTTAAAAAAAAAAAAAACTCTTAAAAAATACGATACAAGAGAATCCTTCTGCTCTGGGCCCAGCTGGGCCTGCCGTGTATGGTCGGGCCCCTTCCGGATGGAAGGGAGGACCTCAGATCCAGCCTGCCTTCCGCGCCCGGCCCAGTCCTGATACGGGGCCACACCTGCCTCTCCCTCCCATCCAAGGAGGGCCATCCCTTTCTAACCCACGCAGACGTACCCTCGTGGGCTTGCGGGGGCTTTGGTTGCAGCCTGGCTGGAAGTAATGGAAGGAGGTCTGCGTGGAGGGGCTGGGGGCTGCCCTCTCCCTCACTTCCAACTGCCCGCCGCAGACGCGGCTCCTTTAAGGAGCGTGAGCTCCCTGAGGAAGGGGTCGGGGTCGTGGATGCAGGGGGCAGAGGTCAGCTCGCAGCAGGTGTGCCCAAGTGCCAGTTGCTGAGGGTGGGAGCTCGGTCAGCCTCTCCCAGAGTCGCTGGCTGCTTGGAGCCCCTCAGTGACCCGTGGGGCCCCTCCCATCTCAGGACCACAGAGGCTGGCCCCCCACCAGGCCCGCCCCCTCCTTGCCTTGCGGTTTGGTGTCTTCGTGGTGGCAGGGTGGCAAGTCCCTCCCTGCTGGCAGCTGTGAAGGTGTGGGCCCGGGGTCTGCCCTGCGGACGGGGCAGAGAGGAAAGAGGGTGTCCCCTCCCCTGAGCCAGGACCTGGGTGCTGGGGCTGGTGATGATGCAGATATGGGTGGGGGGGTCGTCTGGGCATTTGGAAGCAAGAGAGAAGGGTCCTCAGACGGCCCGGCTTTGCCATGCTGCTGCCTTCAACGGTACCCACCGCAGGTGCTCGGGCGAGTCAGGGGAGAGATGAGCCGGCAGGGAGCAGGGGCTGTGTGTGTGTTGACCGTGGCCGTCGTGAGCCTGAGCCAACTGGCTACTGCTTGTAGTCGCTGTGGGTTCGGGGATTAGCTGCGAGAGGGTGTTGATGCGTCGGCTTGGGAATTAGCTGGAGAAGGTGGGGATTTTCTGTGCGCTGGAGGGTGCTGGTCACTTCGGGCAGTCCCGGGGCAGGCACAGAGGATCTGTCTGGGGTGCGGTGGCCGGGGGACTGTCGGGATCTGGGATGTCTTATCTCTTAGACACCGGGTGCCCTCTCTCCTCCTTCCCTCCCTCGCAGACGATGGGAAGCTGTCCCTGGAGGAGTTCCAGCTTTTCTTCGCAGATGGCGTTCTCGATGACAAGGATCTGGAGGCTCTCTTCCACACCATCGACTCCGACAACACTAAGTGAGCGAGGTCCCGCTTGTCGGGGCAGGGGCGGCCGGCGGGTGTGGGGCGGGGGGAGCTTCTTCCTCGGCAGCTAGTGAGCGGTCTCCGTTTCCCACCCCCCTGGAGGAGCAGGACCCCTGAAACACCCCCACGCTGGCTGATCCAAACCTCGGATCTGTCTGGCCACCCCCCCACCCCCCGTCCCACTGCCGGCTGGGGTGACCTGGGGGCGTGGGCAGGACGCTGTTGTGCCGGCAAAGTTATCTTCTGAGCACACGTGGCTACGGAAGAAGGGACCCTACGTCTTGCAGCACGGACGCAGGGTAACGAAAAGGGAACGGTGGCAGTGACGCCACCCTTCTGCGAACTCAAGCCCTGGTGTGAGTGACCCCGGTGCCAGGGTCAACTCTATCACCTTGGTCCTCACCGGTCCTGTGTTCAACCGGACCGACCAGATACGCATCCTGGCTCTCCCTTCAACCCGGCTTCTAGCTCGGTGTCCGAGGCAACCCGTCATAACCCCCCGAGCTTGAGTCTCAGAACTAACCGGAAACTCTGGCCTCACCCATGCCGAAGTCAAGTGCCAAGTGTATGCTCCACTCACGCTTGCCCGACCTGGCGGCCTCCCTTGTTGCCTGGGATTTCCCAGGCAGGATGAGCCCCAGCCCCCTTCTCCGCCCCCCACCCGGTCCCCTTCCTCGGGCCCCGCTCAGGCGATGGGGACCCGAGTTCCGGGGGCGGGGGGTGCTGCGTGAAGCAGATTTGATGAGTTGGGGTCCCCTGAGACAGAGGGGCCTAGTGTGGACAAGGAGCTGCTACCGAGCCTGTTTGCAAGGGACCCAGCACAGTAGCCACCTGGACCAGAGGCAGGGGCTGAGTGTCCTGGGAGGCACAGGCTGGGGACCAGGTGGCCGGGTGTCCTTGTCCAAGGAAGGCCGCGTCAAAGAAACAGCTTTCTGCTGTAGACCCAGTGAAGGGCTTTGTTTCTGGAGACGGATGGAGGCCTCTGTGATCCCCAGGGAGCTTTGAAAGGGCCAGGGCGAGTGGAGGCATCGGTCAGAGAGTTTAGCCATGACCTTCTAGAAGGTCAGAACTCTAAAGACTTCTAGGATGAGTCTCTCCAGCATTCCCTGGGGTGTGACCTATAAACATTTGCTCCTTGGGATGCTAAGTAGGCTTTCTGCCCAAAACAGTTCACGTGGATCAGAAAGAGTGGTAAGATCCTAGTTTAAGCCCAACCAAAACAGGCTTCCTCTCTGCGGGACTCGTCAGAACATTTAACGTGTGGTGGGAATTCAAGGAGCTTCCCAAGACAGGGCTGGCAAAGCCTCTGAACCCAGCCCAGGAGCCTTCTCCCAGAAAGCATCTTGGGCACCTGGGGTTCCCCGAGCTCTCTACCCCAGGGAGCCCCTCCTCTCTCAGTGAGGGAGCTGGCGCCCAGACAGGGCAAGGCTCCCAGAACTGCACAGACGCTCGGGTCCCTTGGCATCCGCCCCCAGCACACCCTGCCGTCACGTCTCTGCTCTGAGGCTGCTACGTGCACCTTCACCAGCCTGGGTGGCATTTCGGTGCTTAGCGTCCTCCGAGGAGGGGCCCGGTCCTCTCCACGCCTTAGGAATGGGTCTGCGGGACCCCAGGGCTGGGGTGGGCCCGAGGACGGCTGTCCCAGGACCCAGCAGGCAGGGATGCCGGGGGGGCGGCGTGTCACACGAGTTTTATTGACAGCCTGTCAGAGTCCTGGGCCCTCCACCTTCTGTCCCTTCCCCCTCCCTTTGCCCAGCCCCTGACTTAGCCCCATTCTTGGCCCTATGCCCTCGGGACACGGTCGGTGGGCGCAGCAGGGGAGAGGAAATGAGTAGTAGTGGGGTCAGAGGTCACGCAGAGGTGGATCCCTGCTCTGTCCTTCCGGGTGGGGGGCAGGGCATCGTTTACCTGCTGCACCTCACCTGTGAACTTGGCTCAGGTGCCGGCACGTAGGACGGTCCGGAGAGGAGGCACGGCAGGTGTTTGACGAGCTCCGGGCCCTGCGTGCTGGTGGGGCGGGGGGCGGGGAGGGCGGCTGGGACGGGACAGGCCTGACCTGAGTCTCCCTCGTTCTCTCCGCAGCCACGTGGACACCAAGGAACTGTGTGGTAGGTGCCCGATCTGCAGGGACCAGGACTGGGGTCGGGGGACGGGACCCGGGAGTCCCGGGGGCACAGGTGGGATGCACGGGAAGGCCCGAGGGCTGGGGTAGAATCCTCCTCCTGTGACCCCTGACCTTTGCTTTCCCCTCCCTCAGATTACTTTGTGGACCACATGGGGGATTATGAGGACGTCCTGGCCTCCTTGGAGACCTTGAATCACTCTGTTCTGAAGGCCATGGGCTACACCAAGAAGGTGGGTAGGCGTGGGCGGCCCTGGGGCTCCAAGGTCTGAGTGCTGGTTAGGGTTCTTACGGGGCGTCCTCACCCCAGGGTGCCTGGATTTGTGGCGACAGGGGTTGGGTCCGAGGTGGGCTTTCCTTGGGGCTCCCGCAGGGAGGCCGGGTTCAACTGTGAGGTGAACGCACTGGGTCGGTGAACGGCCCTGGCCAGCGGCAGGTTGGCGCGTGAGGCCCTGTCCGGGAATTGGGCACGGCCCGGGCCTGCCGTCGCGGAGAGGGAGAGGCAGCCGCCCCGAGCCCGCCAGGGTCCTCGGACAGGTGTGGACCCTAACGATCTCACCCTCTTCCCCGGGTTACGAGGCAGGAAGGGGAGCGAAAGGGGCGTGTTCGTGCGTCTGCACCCGATCGAGGTTTCAGGCCGTGTCCGGTGTGCGAACCCTGTCCAGGCAGCAGGACCGTGAGGAGCGGCGGGAGCAGGCCCGGTGCGGGGACCCCCGCGTGGCCTGGGGAGAGGTCTCCCGTGTGGCCGCAGCGGCTCAGCCCCCAGTCCTGTCACCCCCTTGTTAGCATGTGCCCTGGAGGAGGACAGAAGGCAGGGGGCCGGAGCCAGGGTGGGGGCCGGATGTCGCGCCTTCTCTGTTGAAGCGCACGCGGGCGGAAGCAGCCGGTCCCCCAGCCTCCGAGTCCACACCCCGCTGGGCTGGTGGCTGCTGGAGGGGCAGGGGGGCCGTGTCCCTTCGCTGCGTCCGGAGAAGAGGCGCTAAGTTGGCTGAGGACCCGCGATGGCCGGGATTCAACGCTCAGGTTAATCCTCGCTGCTGCCCTGTGTGTGGCCACTGTCACCCTGTCGCCGCCCCCATTTCAGAGCTCTGGAAACAGGCTCAGAAGGGTGATCCCTGCAGGGTCCATAGCTAGATGGCCACAGCTGCTGGCCGGAAGGAGAAGGGAGCGGAGTCAGGGACCCGGCAGGAGGTGCGGACTCTGGGCCAGGCCGGGGGTGACTGGAGGCTCGGTCAGCCGGGAGGGGAGCGTCGCACGCTGAGCAAGGCACGTGGGGAGGCGGGGGGGGGGGGGGTGGGGGGAGGGAGCAAGACACACACGGGAGGGACACGTAGACCTGGCTGAAGGACCCCAAGCCAGTCGCTGCCCCCCGGCGGGCCTCAGTTTCTCCAGCATTCACCTTAGAGTCCCTTACGGGGATCGAATGAAATAAGGTCTCTCAGGTGCTTAGCTCGGGGCCTGGCACAGAGCAGAGGTGACTGTTTTCTCATTAGGCTCCTGCTGTATGCCCAGGCGGACGTAAGACCGATTCCGTGTGTGTGTTTCAGACGGTACTCAGTGCGTCAGATGTATTAGCGTCTTCGGGCTTTTCAGGGGGTGCCCTGCCGTGTGTTAGGGTGTCCCTGTCTTCCTGTAGGCCTCAGAATTGCTGGGCCTGATCGTGTGCCTCCACTCAACCCACGTTTCCATTCCTGTGGTCGTGTCCTGCCGTCCCGGGTCTTGCTTTCCTCAAGCGCATTTTAATATCGTGTGAGACCGGTCGCCTGTCGTCGTTCGTGTGCCCGGAATGTGGTTGGACGCTCTGAATGTGTCAGGTGGGCGGTGGGTGGCCAGGGAGCGTGCAAGGGACCCCAGGCTCTGGAATCCCTGCGCGGACATGGGTGTCGGCCGGACGGGCTGCGGGACCCTCACCGCCCGGCCCCACGGGGCTCCCGGAGATGAAGCCCCTTCCCAGCAGCGCCGTCTCGCGACGACACGAACGCGCGTGGTTACTCCCTGCTCTTTGGCCGTGAACTGTTCAGAGGCGACACCGAACTCCCCACCAAGGAGAGGATTTTCCTATCTCCCCGTTCACCTCGGACCGGTTTCGGACACCCTGCGCTCGGAAAGCCCGCGCACGTGATGGTGTGTTTTGCGGCCGAGTTGATGGTTTTGGCAGCCGTGATGGGCAGTTCTTTCACTTGTGTTTTTTCCGAACTGCTTTCCAGCGGTAGAAACGCAGCTCAGCTCCTTGGTTACTTCAAACGCTTCGTCACCGACCTGGGTTGGCCCGTTTGCTTTTGTTGCTGCGCAGTCCTGGCGTGAGCTGCAAACCAGTGCGCTGACTCATTTCTGCTGTGCGGCCCCCCGATCTCTCTGTGTCCCCCCCCCCACCCCGTTCTGAAGTCCTGTTCCTGGTGCTACATCAGCTATCTTTGTTTTGCCCCTGATTTTCGAGCGCGTGTCTCCAGTATTTCTCCCCTAATTACAATATTAATACCAGTTCTTTTTTTAGAATCCTTCTCAGCCTGTTTGGAAAAAAGCAAAAAATTATCTCTGCCTTCCCTTCGTTAAATCTTGTCTTAGGAGGTGGTAGTGAAGTTTTTAAATTGCCTTTGTGATTATGTGATTTTTCTGAAGCGATTGATGGGGCGGATTCTATTTTTAGAGTCTTTTCTGTGGAACAATCCTTCACTTCCTGTGATCAACCTGTGATAGAACTGGAGTGTCGCCGTGTTCGTCCACACCGCTCTGCAGCCCTCCCGCTAGCCAAGCGATTTCTCTCTCTCTCTCTCTCTCTCTCTCTCTCTCTCAGAAATTGAGGCCTTTTGAATATTTGCTGGGTGTCAATCCGCTTCTCTATCGCAGAGTCATTTTTCCATTCAGAGACCAAAAGAATGTATCCATGAGGCTGGGGTCGAGGTATAAACGGGGGGAGAAGAGTCTGTTAGTAGTTTTTTCCAAGGTCAACCCTAGCTTCAGTGAAATGTCACTTTCTGTGCCCGTGTTAGCTACTTTCCCGAAACCTATCATGGCCGTGTTCGGTTTTGTGATCGGTTATGCGTCGTATGTTGTCGATGATTTTTTTCAAAAATCTCAAACCTTATTTGACGCAAAACAGGCACTGCATGTTCAATAAAGTTCATTTACTTTGAGGGAGAGGGACAGAGAGGGGGGAGGGGCAGAGAGAGAGGGAGACACAGCATCCGTAGCAGGATCCAGGCTCCGAGCAAGCGTTCAGCACAGAGCCCGACGCGGGGCTCGAACTCATGAACCGTGAGATCATGACCTGAGCCGAAATCCAGAGTTGGACACTCAACCAGCTGAGCCACCCAGGTGCCCCAAGTTGTTTTTTTATTTTTATTTATTTATTTTTATTTATATATTTTTTTTAACATTTGATTTATTTTTGAGACAGGGAGAGACAGAGCATGAACGGGGGAGGGTCAGAGAGAGGGAGACACAGAATCGGAAACAGGCTCCAGGCTCTGAGCCATCAGCCCAGAGCCCGACACGGGGTTCGAACTCACGCGAGATCACGCGAGATCTCGCGAGATCGTGACCTGGCTGAAGTCGGACGCTTAACCGACTGCGCCACCCAGGCGCCCCCCAAGTTGTTTTTTTAATGATCTCTTAGACGCTTGAGAAAATGACCTGGATCTTTTCAGAGCATGAAATGGGAAAATAACTTGGCTTTTCTTTGTTATGACGTATGCGCTCCTAAAAGATACGCTATAAAAGTGAAATGCTGTCTCTCGTACAAGTAGAAATATTTCATTTTTTCAGCACCGACATTTTAATTTGTATTACGGATGTTAATGACAACACCAGCCACTGTAAATTTTTGTTTAAAAATTGAGAAAAGTCAGTTGAGACTTTTTTTTTCTCTGCAGGTGGGAATTTTCTTCAGTAATTTTTTAATCCCAGAAATAGAGTTCATATCACTTACTTATATCTGTTTGGATTGGGGGTACGGTTTTCACACAAAATCCTTCTATCATTTTCCATATTGCCATTATTTATTTAAAAAGCTATTCATGGGGCGCCTGGGTGGCGCAGTCGGTTGAGCGTCTGACTTCAGCCAGGTCACGATCTCGCGAGATCTCGCGTGATCTCGCGGGAGTTCGAGCCCCGCGTCGGGCTCTGGGCTGATGGCTCGGAGCCTGGAGCCTGTTTCCGATTCTGTGTCTCCCTCTCTCTCTGCCCCTCCCCCGTTCATGCTCTGTCTCTCTCTGTCCCAAAAATAAATAAAAAACGTTGAAAAAAAATTTTTTTAAAAGCTATTCACGATGGGGGCACCTGAGTGGCTCAGTCAGTTAAGGGTCGGGGTTTGGCTCAGGTCATGATCTCGCGTTTCGTGAGTGTGAACCCCGCATCAGGCTCTGTGCTGATGGCTCAGAACCTGGAGCCTGCTTCAGATTCTGTCTCTCCCTTTCTCTCTGCCCCTCCCCTGTTCACACTCTCTCTCTCAAAAACAAACGTTAAAAAAAATTTTTTTTAAGGTACTCATGATCTAGTTTATGATCTTATTATAATGAGTGAATAACGAAAGTAAAGAATTACGTTGTCTTAGTTTTCTATTCTCAATATACAGAACTTGAATATTCTAATTTTTTAAGTTGCAGTTTTTTTAATTTTTAAAAATTTTTTAATATTTCATTTTGAGAGAGAGCAAGCGCCCAAGGAGTGGGGAAGGGGCAGCGCAAGAGAGGGAGACAGAGGATCCAAAGCAGGCTCTATGCTGTCAGCACAGAGCCCCACACGGGGCTCAAACCCACAGGCCATGACATCAGGACCTGAGCCGAAGTCCAGCGCTTAACCGACTGAGCCACCTGGGTGCCCCAGTTTTTTTTAGCTTTAAGTAGACTCCATGCCCAGTGTGGGACTTGAACTCATGACCGTGAGATCATGAGTCACATGCTTTACCAGTTGAGCCAGCCACGAGCTCCCCCCCGTTTTTTTTTTTTTTAAGGCAACATGAATATTTTTAAAAACTTAATTAATGTGAGAACCAGTAGGATGTTACAGCTAGTTCAACGGAAAATTCCAAGGCCATGCACCATGGATAGAGGCAACTAGGAGCTCTGAGCCAATCTGTGAATCGGTGCAGAACCGGGCACTGTCCACAGTGATGGCGACAGTCAGTTGCATTCTGCCAGACAAAATTCCTGTGCGTCGCTGTGGACGAGAGTTATTTTTCAGCATCGTCTCTCTTCTACATTCTGCGGAGTTTTAAAAGGAGCCCCCAAACAAGGGGAGATTTAGTTAACCCACAGGGCCTATTGATAGGATACCCAGTAATCTTTCTTGTCCGTTTTAAAGACTTTCACACTAGGGTGGCTGGATGGCTCAGTCAGGTGAGCCTCCAACTTCAGCTCAGATCTCGATCTTATGGTTTGTGGGTTCGAGCCCCGCGTCGGCCTCTGAGCTGTCGGTGTAGAGCCTGAGCCTGCTTGGGATTCTTGCCCTCTCCACTCTGTCCCTTCCCCACTCGTGCGCGCTCGCTCTCTCTCTCTCTCTCTCTCTCTCTCTCTCTCTCTCTCTAGTAATTAAACTTATGGGGCACCTGGGTGGTTCAGCGGCTAAGCATCCAAATTGGCCTAGGTCATTATCTTGCCATTCCTGAGTTCAAGCCCCACATAGGGCTCTGTGCTGACCCCTCGGAGCCTGGAGCCTGTTTCAGATTCTGTGTCTTCCTCTCTTTCTCTCTGCCCCTCCCCTGCTCACGCCCTCTCTCAAAAATAAACATTAAAAAATAAATTTTTTAAATAAACCTAAAAAATAAAGACTTTCATATTTGCCTTGTATCTCTCTCCCTCTCTCTCTCTGCCCCTCCCCTGCTCACTCTCTCTCTCTCAAAAATAAACATGAAAAAATTTGTTTAAATTAAAAAAAAAAAGACTTTCACATTTACCTAACGATGCTCTTTTTTTTTAATGTTTTACTTATTTTTGAGAGAGAGCATGTGAGCAGGGGAGGGACAGAGAGAGAGAGAGAATCCCAAGCAGGCTCCGCACTCCAGAGAGCCTTATGTGGGGCTCACATTCACAGACCAAGAGATCACGACCTGAGTCAAAGTCGGATGCTCAAACAACTGAGCCACCCAGGCGCCCCTAACAATGGTGTTTGCATCCTTATTTATCGTCCAATTTATCTCCCCTATGGGACAATGATGAGCTAATTTGTCACACCAAATTATTTACTCTGTGTTTTTAATGGTTTTCCTTACTAGGATTTTAGCCATGTTGTTTGATGCATATAGACCTTTATTTTTTTTATCATATAAATGGTACATAGTCAACTTGTAAAATTTAGAAAATAAAGAAGAGTACAAGGAAAAAGTTCAAACTATTTGTAACTCCCACTGTTCCTTACCACTGTTACTTAACATGTTATTACCTCGGAACCTTTTTTCCCATGTGTATTTCTTTAGTATATTTAATATTGTCTTGTGTACAAGACTTATTTTTTGTACTTTTTCCACCTAATATCTTAGCATTTTTCCTATGTGATTAAAACTGTCCAGAAGCATCTTTTTTTTTTTTTAAATATTCTTACTTAAATTTACTTTTCCTCTGTTTTGGGGTGTATTAGATGATTACCAGGTTCTTGCTAATATGAATATATACTGTAACCTCGGGACATGAGCCTTTGTGCTCATTTTGCATGATTTCTTAGGGATGGATTATCGTAAATGGAATGACTGAGTCAAAGAATAGGAGCCGTGCAATGTGGGGAAATAGGTTCTATTTACATAAATGGGTGGGAAACAAGCTTAGAGCGGAAAGCTGCCACCACTGGGCGAAAGCACCAGAGGTTAGCTAGCGCGATATTGTACCGGGATCACGAGTAACTTGTTCCATCACCTGCAGGAAATTACTTTCCATTTGACACCAATGTACCTTGATCACAAACACCACTTGTCCCCACCTCCCCCCCAGACCCTTTGCCTCTTAATCACACAAGTTAATGATTACTGTCCGATTGTTTTCTCCATGTTCACCACGTGTGTAAGATCTTGAGAACTCAAATACGGAGACAAAATTCCTGTTCGGGGCTCTTGTCTCCTCCCAGACTTTAGCCTCTCTCGTATTCATTTCTGTGTCCGCTCTCTTGCTGGACAAGAAAGAACTCCAGACCCCTCGTCTGCGACAGTGCAAGGCTCTGGAGAGAGAGCACAATTGCTTTATAAAGTGGCTGTGTCCGGGGCACCTGGGTGGCTCAGTCGGTTAAGCGTCCGACTTCGGCTCAGGTCGTGATCTCACGGCTTGTGGGTTCGAGACCCATGTTGGGCTCTGTGCTGACAGCTCGGAGCCTGGAGCCTGCTTCGGATTCTGTGTCTCCCTCTCTCTCTGCCCCTTCCCCCACTCATGCTCGCTCGCTCTCTCTCTCTCAAAAATAAACATTGAAAAAAAATTTTTTTTAAAGTGGCTGTGTCCACGTGAATCCTCATTGCCATGTTTATAGCAGTATCCTCTCCGATCGCATGATGGTGCGGTGACATCCTGCCCTTGCTGTGCAGAATGCCTTTTGCCGTTGTTTCGTGACCCTTCTCACCTTGTGCAATACCGTGTTCTCTAAATCCTATCTTCTCGTGCAACTTCTTCATTTGACCAAATCTGGTGACAGGATTTTTGCCCAGATTTTTCTTTGGAAATCTCTCAGTGCTGTTTTGGTTTCGAGGGGCCTCCGTTTGGGTCCCATTTCATCAAATCTGGGACTGTATCTTTACGTGAGGGAATTTAGGCCGCGTTTCTTTATTGTTGTAATCGGTCTGTTCCAACTGCTATCGTAATCTCTCACGATTCCCGTTTTGTGTGCTTCCCTTGTCCGTTTGATCTGTGACCTTTTGATGGTCAGCTTTGTTTAGAGCATCGATTGTGGTCTCAGGGCTAGATGCTGTAGTTTCATTTCGTGGGCAACCTCTAAAACAGGCGCTGTGAATTTTTTGCTAGAGCGCAAGCAGGGGAGGGGCGGGGAGAGAGAGGGACAGAGGATCCAAAGCAGGCTCTGCTCTGACAGCACAGAGCCTGACGTGGGGCTTGAACTCACAAACTGCGAAATCGTGACCTGAGCCAAAGTCGGACACTTAACTGACTGAGGCACCCAGGCACCCCTTTTCTTTCTTCGGTGTTTATTTTTGCACACGCGCGAGAAAGAGTGAGCAAGCACGCACAAGCCGGGGAGGGACAAAGAAAGGGGGACAGAGGATCCGAAGCAGGCTCCACGCTGACCGCAGAGAGCCTGACGCGGGGCTCGAACTCATGAATTGTGACATCACGACCTGAGCCAAAGCCAGATGACCCTCAGCCAACTGAGCCACCCAGGCACCCCTGACACCGTGAACGTTCCTCATTGTGTTTTTATCCCTAGCTAATCGGAAACATCGACTCCCTTTTGAGGAGTTCAAGGCGTTTTTGAGATTTTCAGGTATTTTTTTTCCATACTTCTCCGGTCTTTATTGACATAATCCGGTGTGACTGCAATTAAACTATCGCCGATGAACGTTTTCGTCTCCTGACCCTGCAACCTTACGTTTAATAGGCTCTATCACTGACCCTTCCTTCCATGACTTGCCTATTCAAGACTTTTCTTTGACTCAGCCCTAGATATGTGTGTGTCTGGGGGGGAGACTCCTAGGCAGTTTTTTGCCGGAAAGGTGCTCATGTGGTAACACGTCAGAAATTTGCAGATTTCCGAATATCACCCTATACCCCGAAGAGGAGTCGTGTGTCTACACGACACGCGATTCCCAGATCTGATCCTTTCCCTCCGGAATCAGTGGAGTTGCTCTGTTGGCTGAGGGAGGCATTGATTATGGTGGAGGAGAAATCCGTAAAAGCTTCATGTTGAGTCCTTTAAAAATTTAAACATTCCTTTTTTTATTTGGAGAGAGTGTGTGCGCGCACGCGCGTGTATGCCTGCACATGAATGGGGGAGGGGCAGAGAGACGGTGGGGGCGGGTGGAGAGAGAAGCCCAAGCAGGTTCTATCTACACTCAGTGCGGAGCCCCACACGGGGCCTGATCTCACGACCCCGAGATCGTGACCCGAGCCGAAATCAAGAGTCGGATGCTCAACCAACCGAGCCAGCCAGACGCCCCTGCATTTTTATTCCTTTGAATGTCACGTGTCTTTTTGGAATTCAGCTAACGGGTTACGCTCACGGATCGCTAGCTGCACCCTCAGGCGCTTGACCCGAGTGCTTTTAACACACGTAACTTCAGCTCGTTTTTCTGCTTGATGGCTCCTAGCAGGCTTTCTCTTTGCGTTTCAGTTTCTTAGCACGTTGCATCTTCTGGTTCGTTTTGGCCATTCATTTGTCCAGGGCCCGTTGATCACCGGATTGAGTGCGGTTTCAACTATTTGCTAGGGAGGATAATCAATAATCGAAACGCATTAGGCGAGCAGAACCTTACATACTCTGTGCCACCGTTGTGTGGTCGGGACCCGTCTCCGGCGTTGGCGCAGGGTGGCCACCTCCGCGCCTCCCCGTGCGTGCCTCTCCTCCCCGTGCTCCCCTCCCCTGCCTCTGTTTCCCTCTCTGTCTCCAGCCGTGTTTCCCTTGTGCCCTTGTTGCTAATTTATTCCCAGTCAGAGTGGTGGATGGTTTAATTTGCTTTCCTTGAGAGCCCTGTTTTGCCTTGCCTTGCCGGGGACTGGGTGGAATTCCACAGCGCCGGGCGGTTTGCTCGGGAGGGTGGGGTCTCGGCCGAGGAGGCGGGAGAGTCGCACAGGGTTTCAGGGACCAGCGTCCCCAACACAGTGCTATTTTGATCCTTACCATCCTTGAGTGACCTGGCTCAGCCAGAACCTCAGTTGTGCCGTGAAGGCTTCTCAGCCGGATCCGGAAGCCTTGGGGAAGGTCTTTGCCGCAGACTCTTGACAAAAGGGGAGAGCCGCACCACCGCGAAGTCTGTGGAAGCCCTCTTCCTTCTTTTTCCCTCGAGTTGAGTTCTTCTCCTCGTGGCCTCTGAATCTTCGTCTCTGGGTGCCCCCCAGGCTCCCTGCTGACCCGAGGGGAGGGGAGGACCCGGGAGGAGGCTTCTGAGACTGAGTCTTGGGCTTTTTCTTGGGAGGAGCCAGTTGGACCTCTCCAGCTGGTCGCTTTTGAGTCTTCCTTCCTTTCTCTGCAGGCCCACGAGGCCAAGGAAGCCTCCCGGGAGGAAGGAGGGGGTAGGGTCACTTACTCTTCTCCCCACATACTTCACCCCTGTCAGCAAGAACACCACCACCAACGACCACCCTTAGCACGACCTCCGCCTCCCCATCATCGTCTTCCCCATCTCTCCCAGTATCAGCATCGCTGCCGTCACCTTCCTCCCCCTCCTCCTCCCCCTCCTCCTCC
>NW_024412421.1:33598408-33621616 GCF_014898765.1 Herpailurus yagouaroundi
CTTCCTCCCCCTCCCCCTCCCCTCCACGATCGTCAGTATTAACATCATCTTTATCCCAGCAGCTGCCGCTCGTTGAGTATTTGCTATGTTACAGGGCCTGTGCCGGGCATTTTATACGCATTCTGTCATCCAGTCCTCCATGGGACCTTGTAGGATAGGTACTAAAGTGACTCCAACCGTGGTCGTAGAGGGCAGGAACGAGTACATGGGGAAGCCAGGGCTCAAACCTCCATCTCTGAATCCATAGCCCCTTCCCCGATGCTCCAAGTTGGAGGTGCTGGGGTCCCCATTTCCTCCTGCGAGACGGAGACACCAGCCCCAGGTGCCCCCCCCCCCGTCCCGCTCTGTGCCAGACCCCACACCCAAGTTCCCTCCCTAACCCCTTTGCCACGTGTGCCCCTTTCTTTCCCTCCACAGGTGTACGAGGGCGGGAGCAACGTGGACCAGTTTGTGACCCGCTTTCTCCTGAAGGAGACGGCCAATCAGATCCAGTCGCTGCTGAGCTCCGTGGAGAGTGCGGTGGAGGCCATTGAAGAACAGACCAGCCAGATCCGGTGCGTCCCTGGGACCTCGCAGGGTCACGTGGGCATGTGTCTCACGCACACGCGGCCACCTGCTGCTTGCTGGGGCCGGTCGTGTGCCTGGGGACCGAGTGACCTTGGGCCGGGCGCCGCGCTTGTCTGTCAAGTGGGGACGATCCCGTGCCTGAGTCTTCAGCGCCCGTGAGGACTGAACGAGACCGCGTGCGCGTAGAAGAATGCCAGGTGTGCGTGGGGTGCGTGCGTCCGGAGTGCCGGGGACAAGGCCCTGAGGTCCCAACTCAGGCAGAGCGCCGTGTCGGGCAGGGAAAGCCTGGTGTCCAGAGAGGAGGAGTCCTTCCTGCCAGCCGGCAGTGCCAGGCCCTGGGCTCACCAGCCCTCACGTTTGCCGTCCCAAGTTCAGACCAAGCCTCCTTCGCCCTTTCTTTCCAGAGCAGCCGATGCGTCTGGGGCAGAGGGGCCGTAAAGAAATCCGGGTAGACCAGGAAAACAGCCAGCTGTCTACACGGCCGGGCCTCGGATGGCTGTGCCCGGCCGTGCATTCACGGCCAGAGGCTCGGCCCGGCCAGGATACGGGTTGCTGTCCAGTGCGGGGGTGGGGGGCTGAGCACGTGAATGTCGGCCGGCGGGGGCTGGTCCCAACCGGATACGGTCCCGAAGGCTGCTCGGTGACACTGTTCCCAAAATTTGTTTATTCTGAGCCCCTGTGGGCAGATCACCTGGGGAAGGTAAAATGCAGATCCCGGGCTCCGGGCCGCGCCTGCCGGATTGGAATTCCTGGGCGCTGAGCCCGGAACTCTGCGTCCGCGATTCTGAGCGTCCCCGGTGGTGACGGCCACAGCTCTGGAAGCTGACACTTCGCTTTCCTTCATTTTGGGGGTCACTCTCTCGGTGAAAAAGTTGGTGTTTTCTCCTGCTGTAGATTAGGCTGCCGCCCAATGGTAGCTGATTTCCTGCCCAGCGCCAGCTCGTGGCGTGTCGGCGGTTACACCTGCCCGCCCCTGTGCTGGGACCCTCCTGTGGGACTTTGGCGGGGGGAGGGGTCAGTTCACAAAGGGGAGGCACCTCCCGACACACGCTCCGACCTCAAACTGCCCCAAACCTCAGCTCTTTAGGCTCCGGGCTGCAAAGTCCCCTTAGGCCACCCCGTCCAGGCGCCAGCCACTGGTTCAAAGCCCCGCTGCCCCTGGGGGACTCCCGCTGCAGTTTGCCACTGGTTTGTGGAGCCTCAAAGACTCCATGGCCTCCCCCGTCCCCCGGAAGGCTGGGGTGGCCCCCCCGCCCAGGGGAGAGGCAGGCACCAAGGTGCAGAAGGGGGGCTGGGCACAGGGCGCGTTTGCGGTGTGTGTCGGTGTATCTGGATGTCTGCGGTGAGTTTTCCAGCATCTCTGGGCACGCGGGTGTCCGGGAATTTACCGAGCGTCGATTGAGCCCCTACTGTTGTGCCAGGCACGTGCTGGGTGAGCCGCGTGTGCCTGGCAGGGCGTGCCAGGGCCGTGCACCTGTGTGCACCCTGGTGTGCCTGGGGGCAGCGGACAGGAGACGGGGGACGGGGCCTGCCCCTCTCTCTAGGGCCCGGCTGAGGTCAGGATCATGGATGTTTCTGTCCTGTTCCATGGTCTCTCTGGACCGCGTCTTAGGGCTCCCTTTTGCAGAGAGGCGGGCTGTTTCGCGGGCACAGACCCGGGCTCCCCGCCGCACAGGGAGGCGGAGGGGGTGCTGCGAGTTAGGCAGTGGGGTGGGGGCCTGGCTCAGCGTCACCCCGGCCCCGGAACTGACGCTCCCGGGGACGGGGCTGGGCCGTGTGGTCCTAGAATGCAGTGAAGTTCGATCCTGACTGCCCTGCCAGCTGCTGGGTGGTCTTGGTGAAGTCACCTGCCTTCGGGCTTCAACGACTCAGCCGCGACACAGAGGCCATTACGCGTGCCTGGCAGGAATAGGGCCAGACCGGGTCAAGTGCACTGTGTTTGGGCTCCCGGCCGCTGCCTAACGTTTGCCAAAGCTGCTGAGAGCGGACGGGGCCCTGCGGCCTCCCTCACAGCGTGTTTCCTCTGCTCACACTGCAGACAGAACCACAGCAAACCCAGCCACGGCGCAGCGGAGACCTGGTGTGCCGGCCCCCCTCCCCCCCAGGCCCCCAACCACAAGCTGGGGGCCATGGAACAAGGGAAGAGTCTTCCGCCTGGTGAGAGAGTGTGGCGGCCTGGGGTGGGGAGCATGGGGTGGGTGGGTGGGAATTCTGATAGTGGCCCGGATGCAGCCTGGGCCTCCAAGCGGGACTGGGACCGCGTGGGGGAGGGGGCTGCCCTCCCCTCCCCCCATGAGCATCTCTGATCCTTTCTCCTAGTCACCGCGGACCCCAAGGAGGAGGGGCTCGAAGCCCAGATCAGCCGCTTGGCAGAGCTGATAGGGCGGCTGGAGAACAAGGTAAGCCTGCGGAGCCACGCCCCTCTCCACTGCCCCCAGCAGGTGCAGGGTCGCCCGGAGTCCGGGCAGGAGCCTGGGAGCCTGGCCACCAGGACTAGGGGGAAGATGTCCCTCGTACCTGTCCAGGAGAGGTGCCCCGGGCAAGGGGCAGCCAGGAGGGGCGTCTCAAGGAACACAGAGTCAGCAGGGGCGTGTGCGGGGAGGGGACAGGGTTCCCTGCGCCTCTGCTCTCAGGCCGGCCTGGGGATGCCAGGAGGCAGCAGGGTGGTGGGTGAGGGCCGGGGCGTCCCGGCGGCGTCCCAGGAGAGCTTAGAGTCCTCTGGAATGAGGAGGCTCTCATAGGTCTCTCAAACACGAGTCCTGTCTTCAGAGGGTGTTTCACGACTCGGCGGGTCCCCGCGGGATGACCGCATTTGTCTCCCGGGGCTGCCGTGACCACGTAGCACAGGCGGGGCTCAAACCGGGGCCATTTCTTCCGTCACGTTAGAGCCCAGAAGTCCGAGCTCAGGCTGGGGGTAGGGCTGCCTTCTCCTGGGCATGAGGACAGTCACTTCCTCCCTGTGTCCTCACGCATCCTCCCTCAGTGCGAGGCTCTGTCCTCATCTCCAAGGACACCGTCAAGATCACGTTGGATTAGGGCCCACCCATGTGACCTCATCTTAATTAGCTCTTCAAAGGCCTTATTTCCAGGCAGAGTCACATTCCTAGGTGCTGGGGGGGGGGGTGGGGAGATGGGCCTGGAACTTACGATTTGGGAGAGAGGATACAGTTCAGCCCAAACAATGACCATGTGTGGGAAGAAAGAGAACAGGTTGCCTTAAGGTTTACCAAAGGGCTCAGGTATCAGATTGCGCATATTTAAGTCCTGGTTATACCACTTAGCAGCTTTGTGACCTTGGGCCAGTGACTTGCCCTCTCTGAGCCTCAGATTCCTGCTCTAACCGCAGAGAAAATGTTCAGACTAGCGCTCATCATGGGGTTGTTGTAAGGATTAAAGAAAATGTCTTTTTTTTTTTTAATATTTTATTTTTGAGAGAGAGAGAAGAGTGGGGGAGGGGCAGAGAGGGAGACATAGCACCTGAAGCAGCCTCCAGGCTCTGCACTGTCAGCACCGAGCGCAACCTGGGGCTCGAACCCCTGAACCGGGGGATCACGACCTGACCCGAAGTCGGACGTTTAACCGACTGAGCCACCCAGGCGCCCCAAGAAAATGAAGCCTTAATGGCTTAGCCCGGAGCCTGCTCCGTCGTGAGCATTACAATGTTAGCAGTTGTTAGGCGTTGTCACCCATATTCTGACGCCAAACCTGTGCACACGCACCGGACCAGCAGCCCTACATCAACGAAGCCGGCGGGCATCTCCGAACCGTACGGTTGAGCGAGTTTACATTTCTCCCGCTTTTCTGAATTTTTTGGACATCTTTTGCGCAAGGGCAAAAAAGCAGTTTGATGGGCTTGGGGTTTCTCAGGGCTTCATGGGGGCGGGGTGGGGGGCTCCCCCCACGCAGAGGGGGGCTGAGGCCAGACTTGGAGACGGGGGTGGGGGGGTGGGGTGGGAGGTGGGCTGAGGCCGAGGTGGGATCCCCCCTCCCGTGAAGCCAGCAGCTGAGTGGGAGCGGTGGGAAAGGCTCCGCGGGACCCCGAGGCCGGGTTGTCATAACAACTCCCAGCGCCTCCAGAGGGAGGTTCTTTGAAGCTTATTTTTAGCCTCCGGTCGTCTTAACAACCAGCTGGCTGGAGACCGCGGAGCACCTGGGTGTCCTGGAGACGGGGCGGGGCCCCGCTTGCTGGCCTCTGATTGGTCCGGGCCGCCCGCGGGGGCCAATCCGGGGCCGGTAGGGGGCTCCGCCCTCTTCGTGCCAACCTGGGCCTGGCGCTGCCTGGGTGGGGCCGATGGGGTGCCGGGCGCTCGCCCGAGTTGCAGAAGAATCACGGTTTTGTGGGTCCGGAGGGGAGAGAGCCCTGGCTTCAAACCCCGGCTCCAAAGCTTTGGAGCCCGGGGCCGTGCGCTGCGAAACTGCCGAGTACCCATCGGGTGCTGTGTTCTGGACTCCGGCGTGTGTCGGTGACAGCGCGCCCGGGGTTCCTGCTTTCCTGGGGCTGACGGTGGGGCCGCGCCCACCTCCGGGAGTCGGGAAAGTTAGACAAGATGTATTCGTGAAGCATGTAGCTCGACGCCTGCCGGAGGCCAGTGTTAGCACAACCACCCCATTCAGACCATTATCAGGTTCACAGGGCACCGGGGGTCTTGACGTGGGGTGATTGGCCGGCCGACGGGGGATCTCAGGGCTGCTGGCAGCGGCATCCTGGGTTCAGAACTGTCCTGTACCAAGACTACCCCGCCCCTGGCCGAATGCCCTCTGCCCAGGTCTGGTTGGCTTCTGCGCTTCTCAGATGCCAAGGCCGGAAGGGATCTGTGCCACTTCCTCTGGTGCGTCTCCCAGCCGGGCCTCCCAGCCTCCTTCAGAGCCAGCCCTGTGTCTGGAGGGTAGGCCTGGCCCCGGGGAACTCCAGAGCCCCTGGAACCTTGGGGTGGAGAGGCTGGAGCTCTCTGCTGGCTCTGGACTCTCCGGTTTCCTTGTGGTAGTGCTGGAGGCCTCCCTGGGGGAGGGGGCCTCGGTCTCCGACACGTCTTTGTGCTTTGTTGTTTCAGACCCTTTGGTTTGACCTTCAGCAGCGCCTCTCAGATGAAGAAGGCACCAACATGGTGAGGCCTGCTCCCTTCCTGTCCCTCTCCTGTGGCCCCATCCCTGCCGGAGCCAGGACTGAGTTCCAGGTCCTTGACACCCCCTGGTGTCACCCCCTGGGACCACCACCAGGGGAGATGCGGCCCTAGGCCCTGGCCGCCTCTCCAGTGAGGGGTGTTCTCTGATCAACAACAGTTTGGCCCCGGGGCGAAGGGATCAGGACAGTGACCCCACACACTCACCCGACCAGAAGCGAATCTTGCTGCGCCCTGATTTTGTGGTGTCTCGGACCAGAGTGCCGTGCGGGCAGCTCCCGGCGGCCGCAGAGCCCCTCTGTGCACACCCTCGTGTGGTGTCCTGCTTGGGCGTGGCTGTCTGCTTTTAGCCACTCGGTCCTCGTTCTTTTTTGCCACTTTTGGCGTAAGAATGAGCCCTCGCATGGGCGAGGAGGGGTTTTGGGTTCAGTTTTGGCCGAATTGCCCTGTCTTCTCTGAAGGAAGGTCTGGGGAGGCCGGGTCTCGGGCAGGGAGAGCGGGGGTGGCCGGGCGCTCACTCCCCTGTGTCCCCATAGCACCTGCAGCTGGTCCGGCAGGAGATGGCCGTGTGCCCCGAGCAGCTGAGTGAGTTCGTGGACTCCCTGCGCCAGTACCTGCGGGGGACCGCGGGGGCCAGGACCTGCTTCCAGTGAGTGACCTGCTTGATCCAGGTGGGGGCCGTATGTGCATGAGGCCGGGCGAGGAGAGGCCGAAGAACCGGGGGGGGGAGGGTGGTCTGCGGGGGGCATCGGCTGGAGCCGAGACCTGGGGACATAGCAAGCGCCTCGAGCGGCCCGGTTGTGACGGCAGGAAAGGACTGGGGGCTGGTAGGGACCGTGTCGGAGATGCTCGAGCCGAAGGCAGAGCCGGTCAGGTCTCCTTTGTGTGAAGGAGGGGTGAGTGGGGAAGGGTGTGGCCAGGAGAGGCCCCGCGGTCCGGGCGGGTCTTTGAGTGACCTGGGCTCTGGAGCTGGGCTGACGGGACCAGCTAGTGGCTGGGATGGGGGACGCGTGGGGAGAGGCCCGTAAGGCGGAACCGACAGGATGGTGTTGAGGGCCAAGTGGGAAGGTCAGGAGGCGGCCAGCAGTGTTAGTGGGGGCGTCGTACAGGTCGTTCCAGGCCACGCTAGGACGGCAGGCGAAGTGCGGTCGTGCAGGTGGGTGATCGCGAGCTCATGGTGGGGGGAGAACGTGGGAGGAGGGGGGAGCAGGACGCCGAGGGGCTTCTTGCCTGTGGGATGACTGTCTTCCCTGCACCCCGTGCCTGCCCGCCCACGGGTGCGCCCCAACGCATGCCGTGTACTGTCGGCCAGGCAAATGCGGTCCCCGGGGTCGCTTGCATCCCCCAGTAACCAAATGCAGATAGTCCCCATTGCCCCCGTGACCTTTGTCAAGCGGTACAAAGGGCCCTGGGTTCTGACTGGCAGGTGACGTGCATCGGGGGGGGGGGGGAGCCCCGGCTCCAGGTGTGGTCGGAGGGTGGAGCTAGTGAACTAATGATGCCATTAGCAGTCCTGCTTCCCGGCTCCTGTCTGGTGAAACATGGAATTATCTGGCATTACACGGCGATCGGCACCCGCGAGAGAGAGCTCTCCTCCTGGAGGCTCGGGCTGTGTTCTGAGTGGGGGGCAGGCTAGGGCAGGGTTAGAGAGGAAGGAACCCAACCCCCCAGGCCAGCTGCCTTCTCACTGGGGGAGTCCCTTCCCATCTCTCCCAGGCCTGGGAGGGTCCTGGCGGCACACAGGTCATGGTCACACAGGAAGGGACGGGTGCCTGGCCTCCCGGACCACTGGGCCAGGGCCTGGCCTTCTCCGCCCCGTTGCTGGGTCAATTTCAAGTCACAGAGTTTTAAGGATTAAATGAAACAATTACAGAGAAGGCAGGAGGAGGAAGAGGTTTTTATTTTGAAAGGTGGGGTTTTTAAATGGCAGTAAGGCCTTTTCAAGTGTCGTTTCGTTGCGATTCGTTCAGTGAGTATTTCCTGGCCCCCTTCCGGGACCAGGCCTGGCATCAGGTGGCGGGGATCCTCACTGAACACACCAGAGGGCCAGTGCTGGGGGCCCCTCCCACCTCTGCCAGGCTTTTGGGGGGCAGCCCTCCAGCTGGAGCCTCTCTCTCCCCAGCATCGCGGCAGTGAGGCTGGCCGATGGCCTCACCTTCGTGGTCTATGAGTTCTGGGAGACAGAGGAGGAGTGGAGGAGGTGAGTGGTCTGCCCCAGCCTCCTTGGGGGGGGAGGGAGGGCAGGGCACCAAGGGTCCCTGGCTCCTCGGGCCTCCAGCTGCAGAGTGCTGGCCTCACGGGGCCCACAGGGGCCCTGAACGCTTCTGTCTCTACCTGGAGGGACCCCCTTTCCCCCAGCTGGGCTCTGAACCCGGGTTCCTGGCCCACCCTGGTGGCCAAGGCTGCTCGCGTTTGCTACCTGCTGCCCCCGTGGCTAAAACTCCAGAAAGGACCTGGCTGTTCTCCCCACCAACCGACCACTGACTGTTCCGAGGCCAGAGCCGTCAGCCTCCCCTCCCCCCAGGGCTGAAAGCACCGAGCCGGGCTGCCTGGGCAGGGGAAGCCCCCCCGTCTCTGGCAGGGCCCCCTCGCAAGCTCCCGGGCTGGAGGCTCAAACCCCCCATCCCCCGACTCACAGGCACCTGCAGAGCCCCGTGTGCAAGGCCTTCCGGCACGTCAAGGTGGACACGCTGAGTCAGCCTGAGGCCTTCTCCCGGATCTTGGTGCCAGGTACAGGGAAGCTGGGTGTGCAGGGGGTCCTAGAGAGAAGGGAGACCCAGGGCAGGAGGGTTAGGCCAGCCCTTGAACACGAAGGGCAGGGCTACGAGCTCCATGAGTGGGAGAGTAGGCTGCAGGGAGAGGGCAGAGTGTCAGGGTGGCTCTAGGTGCCCCCCCCATACCCCTAACTCCCTCCCCCCAGACATTACTTCCCCCCCTTGGAATTGGCTCCTAGGGCCCCCAGCGAGCGCCTCCCCACAAGCTGGACATGTGCTTCCCACCCTGGCCGTGGTCCCCTTGGGGAAGGAGGCCACCTGCTCTGCCTCACGTGTCTTCCCCCCGCCCTTCCCAGCTGCCTGGTGCACCTTGGGCCGTGACTGACCACCTCCCGGAGGCCTTCGGATGAACCTGCCCCCCGTTTTCTAGAAACTTTGGTACACATACCGTCTTTTCACTGTACTTCCAGACAAGAATGTAGTTCCCTGCTGTGTGAAGTGAAGGAAAACCCCCTGCCATGCCCCCAGACCCCCCCCCACCCCCATCGACAGAGCAGCCGCAGAGCTGCCGGACCCCTGCTGGAGCCAGAGGGCAGCAGAGAGAGGGAGGCCTCCTGGAACCCCCACCCCAGTGGCCGCGCATGACCCTCCCCTCCGCTGGCCACTGCCTTAGCGTCCTGGTAGGAGCCGAGACCTTGTAGTGCCCAACCTAGGCCTGTGCCCAGGCCGCACAGGACAGTAGAGCCCACGTAGCCCGTGCCGTGCTCGGCCGTCAGGCCCAATAAACTCTGGTCGGGAACGGCCGCGTGCTGTGTTTTCCTTCCGCGTGCTCTAGTGACGGCAGCTAGAGGAGTGAAGCTGTCACGGGGTCTGGGGCCCCTTTTTAGCCATGAAATCTTGACCACGTCACACCCCGTCTCCTTATCTGTAAGACGGTACGCGTTTTGACAAGTCGGTGCCTGTTACAAAGTTCCCGGAGGCCCCAAGGATCACCCTCTGGCTCGGTAATGCATGAGGACGCCCAGAACCCAGCAACAAAAGGGTACAGACTAAAATCAGCCAAGGAAAGACGTGCCGGGGTCCACGAGCGGCCAGGCACAGAGCTTACAGCTGTCCCCTCCTGTCCCAGCGACGACGTGCATAGAGTATTACCAGGCAAGGAGCCGACCCGAACCTCAGGGATCAGTTTCCACTGGAGGCCAGTCCTCGGCCCCTCCGGAGGTCAAGCCGATACCTCTGGGCTGAGGCCCCCGCTCAACCAAGACATTTGGGGTCGGGACGTTCCAAGGTCCTAGAGGTCACGTCCCAGGAGCCAAGGGCAAAGGCCAGACGGCTCCGCGCACAGTCTTGGCACAGCCGTCAACGAGCTATTCAGCCACACGGGAGACCGAGACCCTAGACTTACCCTCAAGTCCCGTCTTGGTGAGCAGCAAAGGTGTCCTACACAAAAGGCGCAAAGGACGAGGAAAGCGAGGACCACGGATCCCCCTCCCAAGGCGGGAGGGAGGGCAGAGACAGAGGGAGGCCGGAAACCAGGGCAGGTGGGAACCCCGGGGCCAAGGATGTGCCTGGAACAGGCAGCCTGTGACAGGGGGAGGGATCAAAGCGGTCACTGCTGGGAAGGTCCTCTGCCCAGGCCATCCCGCCGGCTCGGGCTCCCGCCTGCCGCCTCCCGGCCGGGCTCGTAGGCGGCAGAAGCGGCAGACTTGAGTCCTAGCGGCGCAGGTCCGAGCTGCAGGTGCTCGCAGCCGGCCTCTCAGAGCCCCTCGTTTCTCATCTGGAAAGTCGGGGGGGAAGACCCTTCTTTGAAGACTGCCCGGCCCCCAAGAATGGTGCGTCACTGGGTCCCGCCGGCAGCTTCGGGAAGCGCCCCCGAAGCGGGGGCTGCTCTGAGGAGCTCAGCTGTTTTAAAAATATTCTCAGAGGGGCGCCGGGGGGGGGCTCAGGCAGTTAAGCGTCCGACTTCGGCTCAGGTCATGATCTCACAGTTTGGGGGATGGAGCCCCGCATCGGGCTCCGTGCCGTCCGTTTGGAGCCTGGAGCCTGCTTCCAATTCTGTGGCTCCCTCTCTTTGCCCCTCCCCCACTAGTGCTCACCCTGTCGAAAACATTTAAAAAAATATTCTCAGAGGGCTGAGGCTCTCTGGGGTGCAGCCGAGGATCCCCGGGAGCTGGGCGGGTTACACTGTGCTACCCATGACGCCCGCTGGCCCTAGCTCTTGGCTCATCTCTGCTGACAGCAGCCCACGAGCTCTCGGAGCCTCCCTGGATGCTGAGGGGGTGGGAGCAGGCTCCGAGGAGAACAGATTTCCACCCTAAAAGGCATCAGAGCTCCCACGACTTACACGTCACCTCCAGGCACGCAGGCTGCCTGTGCCACCCTGGGAGCCGCAGGTTCCCGGGGGGGGGGGGGGGGCACACAGAGAGGCCAAGTAACTCACCAGAGGTCACACAGCAAGCAAATGCCGCCACCTGGATCCAGACCCAGCGCTGCCGGCCCCCATCCCGTGCCCGAACTCCGGTGCCACACGGCCCAGACAGCTGGGGAGGAACGGCTCCGGGTCGGCACCGGAAGACCTCAGGTTCCTCGCGTAACGACCGTTACCGTAGGGCCCGGCCGTTCCGTTCCCAGGCACACGCTGTGCCCCAAAACACAGCAGAGATGCACTTAAGCAAATACTTGTGCCCGAATGTTCACAGTGGCTTATTCACAGCGGCCCAGAAGGCGGAAACGACACCCTTTGACAACGGATCAAACAAAACGAGGTCCGGCCGCACAACGGAGTATTATCCAGGCACAAAACAAGACGGAAACACCGACCCGTGCCAAACACGACTGGCCCTTGCAAACGGGACGCCGCGTGAAGGAAGCAAGTCACAAAGTGACACAGCGCGAGATCCCACTCCCATGACAAGATGCCTGCGACGGTTAAGTCAGTAGAGATGGAAAGCAGATGAGCGGCTCTCAGGGGCTGGGGGAGAGGGAGGAGGGAGTGACTGCTGAGGGGGGTGGGCTTTCGTTTTGGGGAGACGAGAGTCATTTGGAACGAACGGTGGTTACACAACACCGATCGACCCTGAATCGCACCCGTGAAGATGGTTAATTTTGTGTTCTATAAATTTCACCTCAATTAACCGCCCCCCCCCAAAAAAAACCCCAATCAACTCACCTGCCCAAATGGAGACCTTCACCACCTGCGTTCGATGGCCGACGACATTCTTGCTGTGCCCAGTTCAAATCCCGAACCTCCCGCCGGAGGCGTGCGGGGGCGGTCCTGTGGGGAAGGCGGGGCAGGTCCTCAGGGGACCGGCAGCACCCGGGGCTGGTGTCCCTGCCCGACTGCCTGGGGGCACCTGACCCAGCGGCAAGGTGCTCCCCCCGCGCCCCTCAGGGCAGAGAGCCAATCACTGTACCCCCGAAACAGCACTCGGTCTCGGCCGCAGCTAGTATCGGACAAGAGGGTCTCCACGCTCACACGTAGGTGTCACCGCGGCCCGGGACCGGTGACAGGCCAGGCTCGGTGCCGCCAGCTCTTCAAGTCCATTGCCACTCACCCTCACGGCCATCCCGGGGCAGGAGGAGGGGCTGTCCTTGGCTTTGTTTTGGAGGAGAGCCAGAGGATGGAAACTGAGGCCCAGGAGGCGGAAGGAAGGATTGGGTGCTGACCCACCGGAGGGAGGACGCCGCGGCTGAACAAGGCACCAAGGCGGTTTTCCTGGGTTAGCAACCTGAGCACAAGGGCCGGCCAAGGTCGCACAGCTGGTAGATGGCAAGCTGCAGACCCGGAGCACATGCCCAAAGCCCTCCGTGACACCACGGTCCCCTGGGTCCAGGACACCCCTTCAGCCCTTCCTTCCCGAACCTGAGGGAGTCCCTTAGTGTCAGAGGACAGCCCCAGGCCAGCTCGTACCTCCATCGGGGGGGACATCAGAGGGTGATGGCCCAGCGGGCATTTCTCTGATGGCACCGTGTCCTTGCATGATGATGGTTGAGGTGACAGTCCTATGAGGATCACATCTGTACCAGACACAGGTTGAGATGAAAATTATCGTCCCCAGTGGTGTTTTGCATCACCCCTTGAAGAGCCCCAGTCTCTTCTCTCTCGGCACTGTCAGTCCACTTCCTCCCTGTTACCCTTTCCTGCTTTGTGATGAGCCCGAGGATCCTATTTCTTTTCCCTTGGCTGCTAGGAAGCTCACTGTTCGCCTAGTCTCAACCTAGGTTTTCTGGAAATAAAACTACCGTTGCCCAGGTCTCCCCACATGGCTGCTGTAGATACATTATTGCCTTCTCTTTTCACAGAGCCCACTTGGCATCATGCCAGATGCCCACATGCGATTCATAAACTCCCCCAATTTTGACATCGCAAATGGCAGAGCCAGCACTCAAAGCCAGTAGTCTGAGTCCAAAGCCAGTTCACGCGATGCCCCCCTTTTATGGTCCTACCCTCACCCGACCACACTTCGTTCTTCTCAAAGACTCCATGAATGGCCCCGCCACGGCCCCAGCCTTCCCGGCCACCGCCGCAGCACTTTGGGGAAGCATCTAGGGGACCACTGATCGATGACTCCATTCTCACCGCTGGCTGTGGGGCACTTCTGCCGCAGCACCTTGTCCTGGTTCCGTGGCCACCGGACCCACGGTGTGTGGCAGGGTGTGTAGCTCGTCGGAAGGCCCGTGTAGGAGACGCTGGTGCCCCAATTACTGGGTCAGAGTCTACACATGCAACCAGGGCGGAGGAGGCAGCAGCTGCATCCTCGTCCTAGGGCTGGGTGGATGGGGTCACACCCCCTTGGCCACTCAGGAGTGTGCACTAGAAAGAAAGTGGACGGTGGAACGTGACCCCCCCCCCACCCCCTGGTTGGTCCCGACCCCAGCTCTGTAGCTCACAGGACAAGCAACCTGGACTTTTCCATGTCTCAGCTGCCTCCCCCTGTAAAATGGATGAATTTGAAAACATTACGCGACCTCAAAGGAGCTAGACACGGAGGCCGCTATCGAACGAGTCCATTGGTACAGAACGTCCGGAAGGAACAGATCTGCAGAGACAGCAGATTCGCGGTTCCCGGGGCTGGGGAGTGACTGCTAATGAGTGCGGGTTTCCCTGGGGTGACAAAAACGTCCAGCTGGTGATGGCTGGACAACGTTGTGCCTCGGCTAACACCCACTGAATCGTATACTTTTCAAGGGTGAACTTGACAGCAGGTAAGTTAGAGCTGAAAGCAAATCATGCAGGTGGACAGGCTGGAAAAAAACACAAAAAGGGTCCTGGCACCACTGGCCAGGGACACGTCACACGACACAGCAGAGCCCGGCCCACTGCCTACCCTGAGGGAGAGGTCCTCAAACGTTGGCCCCTCCTGGATCTGGCCACAGCCAACCGCCGGCTTCCGGGAGACGTCCCAAGGCAGAGGGAGAGTGGCCCGAACGCAGCGACCTCCAGGACACCCCAGGTCCAGTAGAGGGTCAGTGCTGGCAAGCACAGCGACCCAGGAGCACCTGGGCCACAAGCTGCCTCTCCCTCCACCCCCGTTCCCCCGACCCTGACCCTGGGGCAGACCTCTGGGCCCCTTGCCCTCAGCCGCAGGTGTGACACCCAGAATTGGGGGGGGGGGGGGGGGAGGGAACCGCACACAGCTCACTGGGTTTCCAGGCTCTTCGGGTCCAGCCAGAGGGAAAGGGACAATCCCTAGGACCCTCCCATCGGAGTGTGGGCCAAAGCAGGGCTCCCTGGGCCTCAGCCCCTACTTCTGTTATGAAGTGTGTCTCTTAGAAATATTAGGTTGAAGTCCCCACTCCTAGAGCCTGTGACTGTGACCTTGTTTGGAAACAGGATCTTTGCAGACCCTAAGGAAGTAAATTCAGATGAGGTCATCCTGGACGAAGGTGGCTCTAATCCAATGACTGGGGTCTCATACGAGGAGGGAAATCTCGGGGCTCCTGGGTGGCTCTGTCGGTTAAGCGTCCGACTTCTGCCCAGGTCACGATCTCGCGGTTCGTGAGTTCGAGCCCCGCGTCCAGCTCTCCCCTGTTAGCACAGGGATCCTCTAGCCGCCTCCCCTCTACCCCTCCCCCACTGGATCTCACGGTCTCTAACTTTAAAAAAAAGACTTGGAAGGACACACAGGGCAGATGACCACGCGGGAAGGGAAGGCCAAGAACCGCCACGGATGGCCAGCCACACCGCAGGCTGGAAGGGGCAGGGGATCCTCCCCGATAGGCAGCGCGGTCCTGCCCACACCTGCATCTCAGGCTCCCGCCCCCAGACGGTGAGGGGACCCTTCTGCCCTTCGAAGCCCCCAGGCTGTGGTCCTTGTCAGGGCGGCCCGAGGACCCGAATCCGCCCTCCTCGGCACTGCGCCCGAAACCCTCTGAACCAGCAGAAGCCCAAATGAGCAGCCTCAGGAGGCAGAAGGTATCCATTTCTCCAGCATCTTTATGAGGCAAGGACACGGGTCGCACAGCTGGACGCAGGCAGCTGCACCAGGGCAGCCATGGGGCCGGGCCGACCCCCTCCTGCTCAGAGGAGTTCCAAGGCGGCTGCCACCGTGCTCTGCCCGAAGATGAAGGTGCCCACGAGCACGGAGACCACTCCCCACGCCTCCAAACAGCACCTGCCAGGCCAAGAAATACACATCGAGCACGCTCTCCTCCGGAGCTCTGCACAGACAAGCCAAGTGCACGCCGAAGGCTGATCACACGACACCAGGAGAGCCACCAAGTTGGAAGAAAAACCCATGGTATTCCCCCCCACCTGTCGGGATGGGTTTCCAAGACAAGGGGAGAGAAGGGCCCCCTGCGATTAAAATCACTCACTGCCTCTGTTAATCCCGTTCCTCCCCTGGGGGAGGGAGACACCTTTCCAGTCCCTTCCCTTTGGGGGCAACGGGAGGAGGGGCATGAAGCCCCCCTAAAAACGATGAAGGAGAAGAAAGCCCGAAGTCACCCACGATGGGGACAGCGGCTGGCCACGGGGACAGAGGCGGTCGCCCTGACAGCCACTGAGGCCACATCTGCGAGCTTCCCGACGCACCAACAGAGACCGTGCAGACAAGGAAATGAAATTCCTACAGACGGCAGGGCAGCCGGACACATTTATGGCCCCATTAACAAAGGCCACAGGACCCGATGTTACGTTACGGAAAGATGGTCTCCAGCGAGACAGAATCGTGAACGCCCCCAATACGGAGGTGGGGAGAGCGTGGGGAATGTTCTCGGGCCTGCAGGCTCCTAGAGCGGTTCTGAGGGATCAGAGGCCCTACGGCAGCTCTAGAGTTAAAAATACCTTCAAAGCCCAACAGTAAAAACTGCTGTGAGCCTGGATCAAGGCACAAAACAGAAGCGGCAGGGCCTTCAAAGACCACTGCCGGGAAACAGCTGCAGGTAGGAGGCTCCAGACCATCGCGGCCGCCCCAAGCCCGAGTCAGGTTCAGAGACATCCAGAAAAGCTCTTCCCCCAGAAGGGAAGGAAACCTTGCCCATGGCTGTGGGAAAACCAGGCCGGGGCTCGATGAGGCGGGAGGGAAGGAGAGAGAGACACTGGCCTCCGGGGAGGGGGGACCCAAGCCCCCGGCTGCTGGAACACAGGAACATCTGTCCTGGGCTGAATGGCAGTCCCCAGGATTCATGTCTACCCCAAACCTGTGACCGTGACCTTATTTAGGAACAGGGTCTTTGCAGATGTAATGAAGTGAGAAATCCGGAGAGGAGATCATGCTGCGTTTGGGGGGGGTGTGCCCTCAGGGCAGTGACAGGTGTCCTTATAGAAAGGCGGCACATGGGGACTTGAGGCAGAGAGCCCCAGAGGGGCAGAGATGGGGGTGAGGCAGCCACCAGCCAGGGACACCTGGAGCCACCAGAAGCAGGAAATGGCAAGAACAGAAGCGGCTCTCAGAGGCTTCAAAGGGAGCCTGGCCCTGCCGACACCTTGACTGTGGACGTGCGGCCTCGGCTGAGAGAAAACGCACTTCTGCTGTGCTAAACGCCCCGGCAAATGTAGGACGGTGTCCCTTTACCTGCCTCGGCCTCAGTTCTCACATCTGTGGAAGGGAAGGAAGAGCCACACAGGCCCCTGCTGAGGTGTGGCAAACCCGTGCATGCACTCTCTTTCTCGGCGGGGAGGGGGGGGGGGTCAGCTGGGCCCCTCGAGGGCAAAGGACAGGGCCCCAGTCATAGCCCAGGCCACCCTGGAGATGAGGGCCCTCTTCTGGGAAAGAGCGGGAGCCCCAAAGCCTCTGTCTAACCCACATCGTGGAGCAGGGAGGAGGCAGGCGTGAGGCCCGGACCCAGTCAGCCCGGGTTGAGTCCCAGCGCCGCCCTGACTTGTCACGTGCCCGCGGAGAAGCGTCTACCCCTTCGTCTGTAGGATGGGTATCCTGGTATCGTAAGGAGAGGACTGAGGGCCAGGCACTGAGCAAGGGTCCAGCCAAGACCCGCTACCTTGCAGACACAACGTGTTACCCTTCCGGCCACACGGCCTCCGCAACGCAGGGTTCCGCACAACAGGACCCGCCTGTGCCGCAGCTCACGGCAGAGACGATCACCCTCTGAGGGCAAGGGAGGGCTGAGCACCGGTAGCGTGTGGGCGGGCCCCAGTGTGGCTGGCAGGGTGTTCAATTCCTGGCTCGGACACCGTGTCACCGTGGACAAGCCAAGCCCCGTGGCCTGTTGTTTGTCTCACCGGCAGGACGTGACATCCGTGGGCCCTGCCACATTCCCATTCTGCTCCCTCTGAGTCCCTCAAGCGCCCACGCTGCCACCCTGGTCTGGGGACACTTACCTGACGCGTGCAGCTACAGGCTGGACGTTAACGGCACAGATGAGGCACAGACCTGCAAAGGACACACGGGGCCACTCCAGCTCTCCACTGTTGAACCCAGAGCGGCCCGGAGCTCGAGAGCCCATCCCCACGGACCCAGCTCACCATCCCCCTAACACCTCGGCCCGCCTGAGCCTCTCCGACGACAAGCCCTGAGCGCCGCCTCCTCTGGGAGGCCCCCCGGGCTCCCCAGGCTGCAAAAAGCCTCAGGCCTCCTTGACTGGAGCTCCAGCCACCCACACGGGGAAGGTTTTGTACGAAACCATCCATCTCAGAGACCGTGTTTGCCTCCCAGGGGACCAAGACAAGAAGACGACATTCACAGGGCACCTTTGAACCGCATAAATTTCACGTGACCAGAAAGGTCAAAAAAAGAAAAAAAGAAATCCCACAGTGCACGGTGGCACCGGAGACTGGACAAGGTCAAGGCTGACCCGGCACTCCCTGCGCCCCGCCCCGGGAGGCTGCTGGGCCTCTATCTGACCACCTGCAGGATGGGGTGATGACAGCACTCCCAGCGGGTATGCCCATCGAGGGTCACGGAGACGTTTAACTCAAGGCACATATAGTCCACGGCCCGTGTCCCGTCAGTAAAGCCTCTGCGGGGCTCCCACCCTCCAGACCCTTGAGTCCCCCGCGGGGAGACCGGGCAGAGCCGAGCCGAGCAAGGGCCTCACCCGGGAAAATGAAGATAAAGAAGGAGCTGATCCCGCCGATGATGCCGATGATCTCGCTGAGGTCGGGCAGGAGCAGGGCCATGGCCAGCGTCACGGCGACCCACAGGACGGTCAGTGGCACCCGGACCCATGGCCCCGAGGGCTCCGCCAGGGCCCCGGGCCCACACGCCAGGCACCAGCTCCTCCTCCAGAAATCCTGCATCACCGACCTGAAGGCCACACACCACGGGCGGCTCCAGCGGCTCTGGCCCGTCACCGGGCGCCGCTCCCCGAGGACCGCGTCGACCCTCCCGCGGCTCAGTCTGGAGCAGGCACCGACATACAAGGGCCCTGCGGGCCGGACCTCACCTCCCCAGGAAGAGCGCAATGGGGTAGACGGTCACGATGGACACTCCGAAGAGGGCCCGGGCCACGATGATGACCACGTCGTCGCCCGGGTAAGACATCAAGATGTCCTCAGAAACTTCTGCCCCGAAGGTCAGGAAGCCGTAAACCCCTGGGAGGCCGAGAGGGCGGAAGGCCGGGGGAGGGGGGCGGATTAGAAGGGCGCCCTGCCGCCGGGAGACGTGGACGGAGGGCACAGCACGGGGAACGCCGTGGACAGCGGGCACTGCGTAACACGGCAGCAGCGTCCCCGTGCTGTCCTCCCAAAGCTAACAGCGTCGTGGGTCAGCAAGCTTCCTGGGTGACCATGGTGGGCCCCAGTGGCTGGCACACTGCAGCGGCCCAAGGGCTCCCCGGGTCAGGGGCTCCAAAGCCCTGGGCAGGAGGAAAGCAGCCAGCCAGAAGTCGGCCTGGGCCTGAGACCTGGGCTGTGGCACGGGCACGCTGTGTGACCCCTGAGCAGGTCCCAGCCGTCTCTGAGCCCCACTTCCACACCCCTCGGAGACTGTTCTGCCTGGAACTCAGGTCTGTGGGCACCCACGTCCGTCAAAGCCACAAGGGCGTTTTATAAATCGCTACCCAGAGATCATGCCACGCGCCGGTCACTACCATCCCATCGGACATCTGTGTGACAGGGCGTGGAGCGTACGAGCAGGGTCTCAGTTCTGCACGTCTAGCCGGGGGGCCCTGCCGGACAAGCCACAGGAGCCGTCTGAGCCTCAGCTACTCCTTCGGTGAAATGGGGACTTCCCGTGGGGGTCAGGAGTAAACGGGCAAGGGCCGTGACACCTCCCGGACCCGGCACGGCGCGGCCAGGCACGCGGTGAGCACTCCTCGGGCACACGTGATTCGGGGTCTCCCGCGCCCCCTGCCCAGCTCCGCGGTGTGCTGGTGCTGCCTTACCTGTCAGCGAGTAGACGAGGCAGCAGGCCAGCAGGGACAGCACGGAGACCAGGGCCCAATGGGAGAGGTTCCGATGGGTCATGCTGCAGTAAATGGACACCCCGGCTTCGTGACACTGCGAGGCAGGGGCGGGGCTCAGGGGGCGCCCGAGGCACCGGGAGCCACCTCGAACGTCTCAGGGCCCCAAAGCACAGGAAGCCACCCACGGGTCCGCCGACAGTAGGAAGTCTAGCAGGGAAATCGGCAGACGGTCACCCGGGAAATATGACACAGCCCTGAAGGACGAACACAACCTCACACAGGACGGCCTCGCGGCCGGAACACTGAGCAAGACGAGAAAACGTGTTTCTGGGGACGTGAAGTTCCAGTTACAAGTTAACCACCCTGGGGCAAGGGTTCTGGACTGCAGCGTCCTTGACATCGGTGGGGGGGGGGGGGCGCCCTCTGTCCTGTGTGCTGCAGGATGCTGGGCAGAATCCCTGGTGGGGACCCACTGGACGCCAGGAACACCTCCGCCCTCACTGTGACAACCAAAAACATCTCTGGACGTTGCCCAGTGGCCCCCTAGAACTGCTCCTAGTCGAGAACCACCGCTCCCGGTGACAGAAGGGGGCTGCTGTGGAGCAGGACAGGTCACAAGGGAGCTTGTGGGGGTACCAGGAACATTCTAGATCCTGACTGGGCTGAGGGTTGCACGGGGATAGACACAGCCATGATTTATGTGTTTCACGTATACTTAATAATGTCATGAAGAGTTTGAAATATAAAACACCTATGGCCAACGTCAAGGACTTTATTTACTTGGGGCAGGACCTGGGCAGCGGCATTTCACCAGCAGCCCAGGAGACCCTGACTGCCACGCAGCCAGAGTTGAGAGGCAAGACTTTATCTTGATGCCCCCTATGGCTTCCAGACTGTTCTATGGTTCCTTCCACCCATCAGCCTCTTTACTCCCTTCCGATCAAAACCAAACACACAGATCACCTCCTCCTGCCCACTCTCCAGGCTGCTAGCCACGCCTTCCTCACCCACTGAGCTCACTTCACCTCTGTTCCTCCTTGCTGCCTCAGGACATTTGCTTGTGCTGGGTCCTCGACCTGGGATTCTCTCTTGGTACGGCCAGCACCTACCCTTACTTTCAGAAAGCTCTCCCCAGCAGGACTGAGCTCTTCCCTGTGTCCCTCCCCTCTCCTCCCCTCCCAAGCACTTCTGGGTTTACTTGTTCAGGACCTGTTAGCTACATGAGGGCGAGGACCACATTGGCTTCGCTTATGCCTCTGAGCTCAGGCCACACACAGAGCCCGGCCCACAGCTAAAGAACGTTCCAGGGGGACTCAATTACACACCCATTAACCCACCCAGCAAGCAGGAAGCCTCCCCCACCCCCGGCTCCCCAGCAATCAAATGCTTAATAGTCCCACTTGGTGCCAGTGTGAGATGCCAGGTAGTCAAACAAACATAGCTCCCCCACCTCGTGGAGCATGATAGGGAGGGGCACGCCCTCGGGAGGGGTTGGGGGCACAGTCACTCCCCAACTCCCCTGCAGGGGCCGCGTCCGGGGGAGACTGAGCGCACACACCCTTCCCCCCGACACTCCTGCCCCAGGCTGCCTTGACCTTGCAGGAGCCTGCTGGCTGCAGGCTGGCTCAGCCAGGCCCTGGGGGCTTTATCCTCAAGGGGAGCCTCAGCCAGGGGAAGCCAGGGGAAGCCAGGGGACCCAGGTTCCCGCCTCCTGTACCTACCCCTATGGCATTTCTCAGGTACATCCGCATGGCTCCCAGAACGGCCCAGACCCCATGACAGGGGGTCTCCCTGTCTCCCCATCCCTGCTCCCGAGTACACACCAACCCCCAAGGCCCACAGACTCTGTGGGGTCGCCAAGGACGCCACGCGGTGGGGGTCTCCAGGGCACAGCCAAGCGCAGGGGTGGGGACGAGACACTCGGCTGTGGCAGGATATCGTTCAGCCCTCCCCCCAGGTTGTCCCAAGACCCCTGGGCCGTTTCTCCTGCTTTTACACCAGCTTTTACACGGCTCCCAAGGATAGGGCCGCCCGGCTGGGACAGGGGACAGGGGACAGGGGACAGGGGACAGGACAAGGGCGGGGATGGCACTGGCTCTCTGCTCCCAGGGCAGGAGAAACGGCAGGTGGAGGAGCACACTGGCCGGGGAGCGCAAACAGGCCACACGTGGACCGGCTGAGGAGCGGTCTGCAGGCTGCACCCGATCTGGCTGACAACCACCCGCAGCCACAGAAAGGGGAGCAGCCAGAGGCACAGGGCCCGACAGGGGCGAACGTGGAGAGCAGCATGCTGGGAGACAGAAGCTGGGCCCAAGGGACCCCCTTAGAATGAAACGCCCGAAGCAGATCTGCAGAGAGACACGTGGGTGCCAGGGCGTGGGGGCCGGCCGGCCACAGGTACAGGGCTCCTTTCGGGGCGTCGCCAGCGTTCTGAGTCGCCTGCGGCCCACGAGTGAACTGTTTGCCACGGGACTCAGACCTCAATACGGCTGTTTAAAAACAGCAGCCGCGGAGAAGTCCCGGGGTGGGGAGCTGGCTGGGAGCTGAGGCCGCACCCCACGTCTGCCCCTCCACGGCCCTCGCGCTGCGCTGCAGGCTGGATGGGGCGCCCCGCTGCTCGCTCGAGGGGGCGGGGAGCGGTCCGGCCAGGTCAGAGCTCCTGCGGCCAACAGGAGACTTGCCCTTCCCGCGCCACCCCTCCAGCAGGCTGCCCCTCCTCCTCCTCTCTCCCTCTTCACCCTCAACTGCCCTCCGCCCCCACCCCCCCACCCCCAGATCCTGGTCTCCTCGGGCCTGAGCCCCACCCCCACCCTGCGATTCGCGTCTGTCTTCTCCCAGCTCTTCATCGCTGCCTCCCGTGTCCCTGGAAACCGCAGCCCAGGCCCCGGTTGCTAGGAGAACCGGCTGACGGAGCCGAGGCAAAGGTGAGGGGGGCTGCCCTCGGAAGCATCTGGAAAGCGGCCCCCGTGGCGCAAGCCTGCCGCACCATATGGTGCCCGGGCGCGGGAGAGAGGGATGAAGGCAGCGTCCAAACCGCTGACAACAAAATCGTCGCTTTAGCTCTTTGAAAATATGGGGCGTGCGAGAAGAAATGGGAGACGTTCCTGCGAGCGGCTTGCTGAGCCCCAGGAGCGATATTTCGACTGATTTATAAAGAGGATAAATGGAAACGTTCCAGGGTTGTTTTTTTTTTTTTTTTTTTAAACGATCCTCAAAGAAAACGCAAGATGGAAAAAAGCACAAACAGGAGCTGGAGGACAGAGGAGGGGAGGAACAAGTCAGGCAAGAAGGCACAGCTGTCGGGCCGAACACCGCTTGCCCCTGCGAACTCGGTTTTACTTTGGGACCCGTCTGGGGGTGTCTGGGGGTGTCTGGGGGTGGCGGGGGCGGCTGTTCTGCCTCCACTGCACCCCTCTAACACCATGGGGGGGCACCTACCTCACCCCTGCAGCTCTCCCGCCGCCTCACCCCTGCCTGCGGCCCCCTCCCTTCCCAGGCTCACTAGCTGAACCCGCTCCCTTCGCCCGTCGCCTCCCACAGTTCGGCCCGCCCTCACTCTGTGCCACTCCGTCACAAGCTCGCCTTTTCTGCCCGGTACGCCTCCCGGCCCCCGAACGCCTCCCGAGTCAGGATCTTTCCTCCCCCAGGCACCAGGGACAGCAGCCACCTGCATCAAGGCGTTCTGTCTAAGCGGGTGGCACCAGGTCCCCAGTCAAGGAGATGGCCTCGGGAAAATTTCGCAGAGGAGGGAACGAGCTCCGGAGCCCCACACGCTGCCCCGGACCCAGCAGATGTGCTGCTGGTGTCGGCAGAGGCCGGGCGCCCAGGTTCAACAGCAGTTCACCCCTCACCGAGCCCAGATGCCAACCGACACGCACAGCCTCCAGGAGACCACCCACCTCGCCCCGTAGCGAGTCTTCCACCTTCTTTCCTGACACAGGGCCACCCTCTCCCAAGGGAGCAGAGTCACCACAGCCCCCCAAGCCACGCACCTCCACCCGCAC
>NW_024412421.1:33621716-33658640 GCF_014898765.1 Herpailurus yagouaroundi
ATCTTCTAAAGACACCCGTGCTCACGTTTGCTAAGTTGACCTTCTCCACGGAGGACAGGGCTAGAAGGAATTCCCAACTTTCCGTTCCCATGGAGGTCGGGGGCGGGGGCACTGGCAGCGTCCATCAAATCCAATAGGGCAAGGATGGCTTGACCGCCACCCAAACTGCCTGAGAGGACAGAGCCATACACAGGGCAGAGCCTTGAGGTCCGGCCCCCTCAGGGGCCCCCAGATGAGGACCCCCAGCTCCCTTTGACAAGCTCTGGGTACCAGCCTCTGGCACCTGGGGGGACATAGTGGAGTGAGATGTAAGCAGCACCTGCTGGTGTTGGTTCCCCCATCAGCTCCGGCCCACTCCTCTCTTCCCCTTCTCAGAAGAACTCTCTTCCCTGGGCCCAATCCACGGGGACTCTCAGCCCCTTCTCCCGCCCTCATGAAGTTCTCGTCCCATCACCAGCAGCCTCCGTGGCTAAATTTAAAGCTGGGACTCAGTCCTACGTGACCCAGCAACAGCATTTTGGCGGCCGTCACCCCAACCTTCTTGAAATTTTGCTGACTGCTGAGGCCCACTTTCTATCCTCCTCTGCGCTGGGTTGACTAACATCCCCCCAGGTTTATATCCCTTGGGAACCTCAGAACAAAGCCTTGTTTGGACACAGGTCTTGGTAGAGGTCATTAGGGAAAACGAGCTGAGGTCACATTGGAGTGGGGTGGTGTTGTTACCAGAAAAAGACAGACACAGACAAGGGAAGGTCCTATATGATGGAAACAGAGACAGAGGGATATAACCGTGTGCCAAGGGACGCCAAAGATCGCCGGGGCCACCAGAAGCTGAAAGGGGCAGGAAGGAGTCTTCCCTCGAGGCGCTAGTGAGAGCTCTCCCCCCTCCCCCGCCCTGCCAGAAGCTAGCCCATTCTGCACCTTCTCCTTCCTTCTCTTCTCCCAACACCTCCTCCTCCCGTCCCTGACCTCCTGGTGCCGGACTGAGCACCACTGGCTCAGCGTACCGTTCTCACCCGGGCTGGCGGCCTCAACTGCCCCCTCGGGGCTGACACCCACGACCTTTCTCCCTCCAGTCTGGACCCCTCTCTGACCTCCAGACACGCAGGTCTGACTGGCCACCCGATGTCTTCATCGGAGGTCTCAGAACCGCCTCCAACGTAACCTGTCCCCACGTGACTTCCTCCCCCTGCCCCTGTCTCATCCACCCCAGGAAACAGCACTGCCACCTTTCCAGAGCTCAAGCCCAAAGCTCAGAGTCGCCCAGCCTCTTCTCTGCGGTCCTGCTTCCAATCCGTCGGCCAGAAGAGGCCACGAAATTCGTGGAGCCTGGCGCAAAATGAACACGCTGGCACCTTGTTCGGGGAAGAATTTCAGGATGGCGAGGTGCCCGGCAGGGCTCAGTCGGTTAAGCACCCGACTTCGGCTCAAGTCACGATCCCACAGTTCACGGGTTCGAGACCCGCGGCGGGCTCTGGGCTGACGGCTCGGAGCCTGGAGCCTGCTTCGGATGCTGTGTCTCCCTCTCTCTCTCTCTGCCCCTTCCCTGCTTGAGCTCTGTGTGTGTGTGTGTGTCTCTCTCTCTCTCAAAGATAAACGTTAAAAAAAAAAAAAATTCAGGATTGCAACAGCAGGCCATTCAGCCACATGCAGGGCCCTTCTGGGTGACTGCTGGTCACGTGCCCGTGGAGGTGGCTCTGCCACGAGCAGATGTGATTTCAGCCCCGCAGTGGCTTCCCAGCAAACCCCAAGCCCTCGGCACCACGCAGCATCTCTGCAGGACAGCCCCTCCCCACCCCCACCTCTTGGCCTCACGCAGGAAGCCATGAACGGCCGCCCCCTCACACTCACCTCTGTGCGGGGCGGGGCTCACGAGCAAGGCCTTGGGGCCCAGTATAGTACTGCACTACGATGACCAGGGCCAGGTAGCAGGCGGCCAGGGTGCCTAGGACGCTAATGCACACGGAACATGGCGTTAGGGGTCTCCACGGTACAGCCACCCCATCACGGGAACACCGGCCCCGCCACACGCAGCCCGGGGTGACACAGAGCACCACCTGAGGGCCAGGGTGGCCCACGCCGGCTAGGTGTCAGGCAAGGTCCCCACTGCTCCGAGCCTCGATTTCCGTGTCTGTGCCGTGGGGACAGCGGGAAGGCTGTCTGAGGCCCAGGGGTCAGAGGCGTCGAGCTCCCGACCAGGCCGACACCCGTCAGGTCCAAGAGCTTCAGGAGCCCCCATCTCTCCAACAAGACAGCATTCCGATGTGGCACCCACGCCGGGACGCCCTCGGCTCGGCCACACCAAAGCGGGGTGCGCCCCTGACCTTGCTGACACGACAGGAGAGCCAGGCAAGGGCTGGAGCCCAGAGGGGACCTGGGTCCCCGCGTGCTCTGTCTCCATTCTAGTTCTAAGGTGAAAAGTCTGTTGGCGTTCACGACACAACAGGGGAAGGCAGGTTGCAAACTCAGGTGAGTCCTTTCACCAGGCTTTTTTTTGTTTTGTTTTCTGAAAGTATATATAAAGGGGCAGTTTTAAGTCGGCTAAGCTTCTGACTCCAGCTCAGGTCACGATCTCGTGCAGTTCGTGAGTTCGAGCCCCGTGTCCGGCTCTGTGCCGACAGCTCGGAGCCTGGAGCCCGCTTCGGATTCTGTGTCTCCCTCTCTCTCTGCCCCTCCCCTGCTTGTGCTCTCTCTCAAAAAACAAATAAACGTTAAAAAAAAAATAAACCCAAAACACCTCAGACCGCAAGGTGGAACCCAAGTGTATATCTGGGGTCTCCCCGTGCCCGTGCACATAAACCATCTGTAAAAATGAAATCACAGAATAGCAGCCACGTCAATACACGTTCTTGTTTATCTCTGTTTTCTATCCCGCGTACGTCCTACTTGGGTAACTGTCCCGCTTTTTTCTCTTCTCCAAAAGGGGGGGAGGACCAGAGCTGGCCACCCCCCTAATCCCTGGCAGAATGAACCCCCTCGCCCCCACCCCCCACCTGCAGACACCGGCACAGGTGGGGACCCTGGCAGGGAAGCGTCCGCAGCCCCCCCCCCCCCCCCGTACCTGGTGTACTTCTGGAACCCGATCTCGCGCGGGACGGACAGGGGCAGGATGACCAGCGCGGAGAGCAGGGGCAGGGTGAGGCGCTGGTCCACGCACCACGGCTGCGGGGCCGGGGGGGCGCTGGGCAGCAGGAAGCCACACACTGAGGGCAGGGAGGGGAAGAGGGCGGGGACCGCTCAGAGCTGCGGCCCCGGCACCCCCCAGGCTCAGAGCCCCAGCCACAGGGGTCCCTGCTCCCGGGTGGGCCGGGGTCGGCCGGGGCAAGGAGCCCCACCTGTCACGTGCCACCACGGGGGCAGCAACCTTGCCGCAGATTCATTCAACAGCCATTCGGTGACCTTCTGCTAGAGGGGCCGCAACAAGGAAGAAGCCAAGTGGCCTGCCCTTGAGGCACCTGGGCCCTAATCCGCTCATAAAAGATGCTTTTCTGTTTGCTCATGAGCCTGGGGGGGGGGGGGGGGGCTGGTAATGAGAGCCGGTAAACTCCCCCCCGCCCCCCAACAGTGGCCCAGAGCGACGGCTTTGTCACACGCCAGGGACTGGAGAACTAGGGCAGGGCTGAGCCGGCCAGTTCTGCTCCGCGTGGGACCAGCTGGGGTCACGTGGGGGTGCGTGGATGGCCCACGGGTAGGCTGGTCTGGAGGGTCCGCGATGGCTCGACACTGGGTGTCTGGTGGGGACGCCTGAGCCCTCCCTGCAGTCCTGGGGTCTCTCCCACAAGGACCCTCCAGGAGGCTAGGCCGAGGCAGTTGGGGGCTCCCGAAGATCCCGGAGGAAACTGCCTGTCAGCTTAAAGGCTGGGCCTGGAACGGGCACCATGTCACATCTGCCATAGTCTGCTGGGCCAACGTGTCTCAGAGCCCATGCTGATGGGGGCAAGGGACACACACTCCTCCCAGCCTCCCACCAACCTCTCAGTAGGGGGAACGGAAGAACCCAGACCGGGGTTCCCCCCCCCCCACCACAATGAAATGGAGAATTTGAAGTTGACAGAAGAGGCAAGGCCAGTGGGGGAGAGGAGAGAATTGGGTGAGGAGCAAGATGGCCTGGGGCTCGAAAGGGGGGCGGGGGGAGGATGTCCCTCCTCCCAGGTCCCCACAGCCCTGCTGCGGAGGGCTGGGAGCAGAGAGATGCTTCCCGGCCCACTTGGGGGCGCTTGCTGTGCTGGGCTGTGACCCTTCTTTGTTCACCAAATGCAAGCCAGCCACGCACAACCCAAGACCTTAACCGAGTAGCTTGTTTCTACCGAACCTCTGGAAGGCTGGGGGGGGGGGGGGGGTCCCAGGGTCCCACCCCGAGGTCACTCTAGACAGGCACCAGGCACGAGAGCAAAGCAAGCATTCCGGGCCAGAGACGCCAGGGGAATGCACGCACCCAGAGGTGCACGGAGACCTCGGGGAGTGCCAGACCCACATGGCCTCTGGGAAGGGACACAAGCCCCACTTTTGCATCTAGATCTCCTCAGCCAGGATCCCAGCTTGGACATCTGGGCTCCAGCAGCCCCTCCTGAGCCCTCAACTTTCTAGAACATTCCTTAATGTCTTTCAGCACCTGTCACTTCTCTCATCGGTACCCACTGCACACAAGGACACCAAGCACCCCAACCGCCACGGGCACCCCCAGTCTTTATTTGGCCCTCCTGCCAAGAAGCCTGCAGAGACAACACATCCCCAACCCTCTAACCACTAACACACAAGCACACCCCAGGCCATCTGCCCAGAGCCCGTGGAGGAGGTCTGCGTCCTCAAGGTTGCTCGGATCACTCCAGCTGCCCTCTGGTGCAACCACCTCTGCCCAGAGGTGGAACCGGACATGACCTCCACTTCACACCGAAAGGCAGGGCGCTTCTGTGCCCCTTTTATCCACCGGGAGGTTCAGATTCGCCAACCTCCATGCTTTTCGGGATACAAGCACCCCCCCAAGACACGGGCACCTGGAACCTCGGGACCCCCAGCACTGGGGGCCTTTGGTTCAAGTGACAGAAGAAATAGCAAAACAGACGACCAAAATCCAAGCGTATCGCTAACCACTTTCCAATTAAAAATTGCAACACTCCAGTTAAACACGGAGACTGTCGAAATGATTAAAAAAAAAAAACAACAACAAACAAAGAAAAAAGCGAGACCCAACTACATAATGTCCACAGGAAACATATCTGAAACTCCCAAGTTACCTTTAGGTTCACAGTCAAACACCCGGGGCGGGGGTGGGGGAGTGGTGGGAGGAGGGGGAGAAGCCAGGCAAACACTCAAGGAAGCTGGAAGGACTAGACGCGTGGCAGAGAGGTTGGACTTGAAGGCAAAGTATTACCAGAGACGGGAGGCGACCTTTCACGATCCTCAGGGGACAATTCACGGGTGGGAGCCTGCCAACAGAGCTTCGAGCACCAGGAGGCCAAAATGGACAGAATTCAAGGGTCAAACACATCAACCTGCAAACACAGCTGATTTGCACGCTCGCCTTTCACCACCTGAGGGAGTAACTCCATTTGGAAAAACAATCAGGGAGGCTCGGGAGGATCTCATCCAAGCCGTGGAGCACCTAGAGCCGATGCAGCGTTCTAGAACACTCCGCCCAACTGCACCAGGCACGTCCCTGAAGGGCCCCCGGAGCGCCCACCAAGACTGATCACATGGGGGCCCAGAGCAAGGCTCCGAGGCCAAAGACTGAAACCACACGGAGCGTGTTCTCCGACCGTGGCACAACTAAGGCAGAAACCAGAAAGCGATCTAGGAAACTCCGAAGTAGAAACTGAACCACACAAGCGTCGACACCCGTGAGTCGAGGAAGAAATCCCAGTAAGAATTCGCAAATACGCTCAATCGAACAAAAAGGAAACCTATCAAAGCGGGCACGATGTGGCTAGCAGTGTTTGCAGGGAAAAGGTCCACGGGGGACGAGAAGCCAAGGGGGCCTGGGCTCAGGCCTGGACATCCATCCCCAGATTCAAGGTGTTACTGGCTCGCTCTCCAAAGGGACTTCTCTGCAGTTGGCTTGGCTTCCCCATCTGTAAACTGGATTGTCCCCGCTAGACATCCGGCACAGCCCCTCCCCCTCCATGACTCCCAGAGTGCTCATTACCACTCCTTCTGCCACGATGTAAGGAGCTCAGGGGTGGCCTTGGCCTCTGCTGTCCCCCCAAGGCCCCCCCCGTACCCACATCCCGCTCATCAACCAGAAGCCCCCCGGGGGCGCCCCCCACTCCTGTGCCAGTACTTACGCTTCTCCAGCTGGTCCCCAATCACCCTGAGGAAGGCCACGGAGATCATAAGCAGGTTCACGATGAAGCAGGCCTCACACAGCTTCCCCAAGGCCGGGCCACACAGCCCTCCAACCACACCCTGGTAGGTCGTCTGGCCGCTGACAGAGGCAGCATAGCCCAGGATGACCAGCCCGCTGATGAGAAAGACCAAGGAGACCTGCGGAGCAGGACCATGGGGCCAGGGTGACCCCCAGCCCACCACCCGAGCCAGCTGCCCCGCAGGTTTTTTTTTTTTTTTTTAGTAGGCTCGGGGCCCAACATGGGGCTTGAACTCAGAACCCTGAGATCAAGAGTCACACATGCTTTACCGACCGACCCTGCCAGGCGCCCCAGACCCTTGGGACTTTGATATCACTCTCCACCAGGTCTGTCACCCACACAGGCCACCTGGAGACCAGGGACCTCTACCCAATGTGCTACCAGGCCCACCCCTGCCCGGAGATCAGAGCCACAGGGCAGGCGATTGTCGAGGCCTCTCGGGCTGTATGTCTCTGCACCTGGGATTCCTACTATCCTGCCCCAGTTGGATATATGAGATCTCAGAAACCCAGAGAGTCTCAATTACTCTCCTAAAATCCCGTGGGTTGTGGGTTAAAAGAACACACGTATCGTTGGAAGAAATCCGACCGATCCACCCGTACAACCCTAACCCGTCAGGACTGAGAACCCACCACCGTGCCCCGGAGCTCTCTCGTGTCCTGTCCCCCAAAGAAACCCCTGCCCTATCGTCCCACGGTTACCTATTTTCATAGGCCGGACACTACGCAAGCTAGGACCGGGCAGTTTCCCGAAGGACAGAAAAAGCCCCGTGGCCACGATCAGCTGGCCGCCATAAAAAGGCAGTTAAGATCACGTCTGTGGACCAGCTCCCCACACAACTCAGCTGTTGCTATCAGCTGCGGAAACAGAATCTTCGCAAATATAATGAAGCTGTGCTAATTAGCGGCCCTTCTCCGCTGGGGCTGTCCAGCCCTGGCCTTTCTAGAAGGGAGTTCAGGCTCCACATGCAGCTGGCAGGCCTGGCTGCACGGCTGTGACGGGGCGGCGGGCCAGGCCGGGTGTGGGGTGGGGGGGGTGGGGGTCACAGCATCTTACACCCGATCCGACCGCACGCAGGGCTCAACTTTCAGCATCGAGCTGTAACCAGCCGGTGAGAGGAGACAACTGGCCAGGTGACCGCCTGCAGATGATCACTTGAGGCAGGCGCCTCCCCACCCCCCACCCTCAACAGCCTAGGGGTGCTCGCCACTCGGGGCTGCGGTGGGAGGACCCCGTCCCGCGGCAGCTGAGCAGACAGCGGACGCCAACGGGAGTCTCCAAAGGGGTCGTTTCTACAACAGGCAGCTCCCCAGGAGGGATGCTGAGGATTCCCGTCTGGATCCCACCCCAGGAGACCCACCCCCGCCCCGAAAAATGCTCCGCAGGTGCTTACCAGCTCCACCAGGAAGGCGGGGGTCACCCCACCCGCCTTGTGGAAGGCCCAGGGGAAGTTGAGCAGGCCGGCCCCCAGCGCGGATTTCAGGAGGATGAAGACAGCGCCCAGCGAGGACAGAGAGGGGCTGGCGGCCGCGGGGACCGGCTTCTCCGAGAGGCCTGGGCTCCCGGCCGTCGGTTCCTCCATGGCTAGAAGCAGCAGGGAGGCAGGGGGGGTGGGGGGGTGAAGAGGCGCAGTCCTCACACTGCCTTCCTGGCTGTGACTGGTCTCGCTCCCCAAATCAGAGTCACCCATCTGTCCCAACGGCCCCACGCCACGGGCTGCCTCGTGCTGCCCTTTTAAGTGACCCGCTCCCAGGCCCCGGTTTATCCTCACCGGGGGACCTCCTACCCTCCTCTCCCGAGCCTCCACCCCAGCCCCTCACCCTTACCCCCAAATCCAGACTTCAAGATCAGATAGTTGTCAGCCATCAGGGACAGGGCTCAGGCTTGCTCCAGCTGGTTCAGCGGCATTTCTTTGGGCCCCACTGGTGGAAGAAGGAAGGTTCTAGCTGTGCCCGAGGTGGGGAGATGATTCGGGAATTAAGGGAGCTCTAGAGAGCACGTGTTGGGGTCATGTCTCAACACCAAGGGGAACAAGGACAAGAGGTCAGAGCCATCAGTCCCAAGAGCTTGCAGCGTTCTGCGACTGCCAGCCTGAGGAGGGGGTCTTAAGACGCCCTCCCCTCCCCCACCCGGGTGAAGGCCCCTCCCAGGAGGCGGGGCTTTCCTGGCTGAGGGTCTGATGGAGGGCAGCTGGGAGAGCAGGAGGGGCAGGCCTGCACCTGATCTCAGTCAATGACCTGGGCCCAGGATCCCTCTCTGAGGCCCCCCCAGTCTGAGGAAGGGGGGCTTGGTTAAGAGCTCAGAGCTCAGCTAGACCATGTGATCTCTCCAAGCCTAGTTTCCATCCACAAAGGGGTCCGCGTGCCCACCTTGCAGCTCGCCGTGGGCTGTGGGGCCCGCTGTGGACTCCAGTGCGTGCAAAGGCCCAGGCAGTCAGCAGGTGCTTGGCCCCTGAAACGAATGTGCACGTGAATCGCCTGGGGTCTTGTCAGAAGGCAGATTCGAATTCACTGTCCCCTCGGTGGAGCCCAGACTCCACATCACTCCCGAGGTCCGGGGAGGCGGGCGTTGCTGGTCTGGGACCGGACGTTGAGTAGACACCGCTTCTCCGACCTGCTGTGCTGTCCGCTGAGATGGCAGAATACAGGAAATTGTCCCCTTCGGGAAAACACAGGTCCACGAAGGTCACATCCGGAATTCTAACGTGAACCGGCTTTACTCCTAGCACCCGGGCTCGAGTCCCCTTGAGGGCGTGTGACAACTCAGGTTGAGGCTGTGTGACAGACAACCCAGCGGTTTCTGACTCCGTGGGTCTGAGAATCTGCATTCCTACCCAGCTCCCCGGTGACGCGGATACAGCGGGTGCAGGGACCCCCTCTTAAGGACTGCGGCTTTCAGTTAACCATCTCCGGAGCCAGAGCCTCACCCGATCAGTCCTTATCTGGCGGACACCAGATCAGCGCCCAGGGCTTTTTCTCCATGTGGTTTCCAACGGTCTCCATCCCCTGACCGTGTCACCAGCAGACTGTTGGTCTTTGCAGGCTCCGCGTAGAGGCGTTGAGTGAGCGTTTGACCTGCTGAGTGGCAGGCGTGGATGCGAAAAGGGAGCCGGGGTTGTGGCCCAGGAGCGCACAGCTGGACCGGCGCTCACCGAGTGAGCGATGCTGGGAACCGGGCCCTGTAGCCGGCACTGGGCGTCTCACTGGGTCCCCCACAGCGAATCCCGAGGGGGTGACACCATAGTGCTCGACACAGAGCGGGCAGTGAGCTCAGGCAGGTGGAACGGGCCCGCTGGCAACTGACCGGCCCGGGGTTCAACCCTGGCTGTGTCATCCCAAAACCTGCTTCACCCCGCACCCTGCCTGGCTGCCGGCGCCCAGGACGGGAAGCACCGAACCAGAGAGTGAGAGTAGGATTCCGGAAGAGAGAAAAAGGCGTGACTTCCCCCACACAAGGAGCCTCCTGAAGCTGCCATAACAAACTCACCAGCTGGGGGTCTCAAAACAATGGGAACTTATTCTCTCCCAGCAGGCCCGCCCTCCCTCCAAAGGCCCCAGGGCGTGATCCCTCCTGCCTCGTCCAGCTCCTAAGGGCTCCAGGCGGTGCTGGGCTGGTGGCCCCGTCACTCCGTCCCTCTGGGTGCCATCTTCCCACACCCGCCCCGTGTCTGGGTCCTCTCCTATTCGTGGGAGGACACCTGTCCTGGGATTTGAGCCCACTCACACATTCCAGAATGATCTCATCTCGAGATCCTTTCCTCACTGCACCTGCAAAGCAGAAGACCCATTTTCCAGATAAGGTCACATCCACAGGCTCTAGGGCACACTACTCAGCACGACAGGGGCCACCCTTCGGCACACTGCGCCCCATGGGGCTGGGGCCTGAGTGCGTTCTCATTCGACGCACGCAGACTCACAGCGAGTCAGAGGCGAAAGACAAGGGCTCCGTTCTGGAGGAAAGGCCGACGTATGAAGAGACCAGGACTAGACAAATAGGTTCCAAAGAGTAGGAGAGGTGACCACGAGGGGCGCCTGGGTGGCTCAGTCGGTTAAGCGTCCGACTTCAGCTCAGGTCACAATCTCGCGGTCCGTGAGTTCAAGCCCCGCGTCAGGCTCTGGGCTGATGGCTCAAAGCCTGGAGCCTGCTTCCGATTCTGTGTCTCCTTCTCTCTGCCCCTCCCCCATTCATGCTCTGTCTCTCTCTGTCCCAAAGATAAATAAACGTTAAAAAAAAAAAAATTAAAAACAAAAAAAAGGAGGGGTGACCACGAGACCTCAGCTGCAGGAGGGCTCCCTGGAGGAAGGTGAAGGGCAGGGGAAGGGAGGCATCGGAGGAGCAGGGAGTCCCTGTGTGAAGGCTCAGCCAGGGGCCCCGGGAAGGCCTCTGGGTTCTAGGGGGACCTGGGAGAGGCCATTCTTGCTGGACCAGGCGTTTCAGCCCCACCTCTTCCCTGTGGAGGTTTTCCAGGAGCGCAGGGAGGTCATCGGCCCAGCCCGATGGGGAGGATGCCGGGCACTGGGGGGGGGGGGGGGGCGCGGCAGGTGGAGGGCGCAGACCAAGCCGGGTTGGGGCTCAAAATCCGCATAGCTCGCACCCTCCGCCCACATCCACCCCGAGGCTCAGGGAGAGATGATTTAGCTCCCTCCCTCACCAGCGGCTGGCTTTGTACTCCCTAATCTGGGCTCTGGGAGCCTGGGGCACCTCCAGGTCCCTGCCTGGATACCTCATTAGCTGCCCATTAACGTGCATGACTTAGAAATTGGCCACCGGGCTGTGAAATTCCACTCAAGGAGGAAAACCTCTTAGTTCTGAAGGCTTTGATACTCGCTCTCTGCCGGCCTCCCAGGGCTGCCGTGACCTTTCTGGGCTGTGGAGAGGCGCCCTGGGGGCCCCATCTGTGTGGGCGGGCGGCTCTGGAGCACAAGGGAGCCAGTGAGGTGGCAAGCTGGCGCCTCCGTGGGCCAGGCAGGTGGCGGCTCGGCCCAGCGCCCACGCACGGGAGCGCCTGTCATCAAGGGTTGTTCTCCAGAGTCCAGCTCCTTCTTTTCTCCACAGAGTATGGGCCACATGACAGGTTCAGAACTTCAGGGAGAGAGTGACCTCGCTTGTTTCCCCAGACCCGTCAGAATGTTCTGGAAGACAGATGAGGGCAGGTCCCAGGAGCCAGAGTCCCTGGCTCCCTTTGTGCACTGGTTCTGTGGTCTGGGCCTCGCTGGGACCACTGGTGACATGGGATCACAGCAGATCCCACCCTACAGGGCTGTTCGGGGGATTCCTGAGAATTCTCTGTGCTCTCGGCACAGGAGTGAGAGATGTGTGTAGAACGGGGCGTGTCAAACTCCACCATCGGTACCGATGTGTCTTTACCTCGGCCTGATTCTGGGCTTCTGGAACAGCGTTCTGAACCCCGGCTACACGAGAATACTGGAGGAACTCTTCACATGGCTCAGGGCTTCGGATGACATTGGTCTGGGCTGTGGCGGGCATCCGGCCTTCCAGAAAGCTCCCCAAGAGCTGCTGAGGCGCGTGGAGGAGCTCGGCTCTGGGCAGGCAGGGTCCCTGTGTCACCTGCGCTCCTGAGCCCGTGGCCCCTCCTTTCCCCCACCTACTGTGTGTCTGTCCCTGGCCAAGGGCAGCACCCTGGGCGGGGTGAACCCGCTACTGGAAAAGGCCAGGAAATGGACTCTCCCCGGGAGCCTCCGGAGCGAATCAGCGCTGCCCACGCCTGACTTTAGCCCGTGAGACTGATTCTGGCTTTCCCGCCTTCAGAACCGCAGGAGAAAATGCTTTGTTTTCAGCCACAACTTTGCAGAAACTTGTTACCGTGGCAGCAGGAAACGGGTCCACCCGGCACCCCGGGCCCTGATGGCGGCGCCCCTCAGGCTGGAGGTCCGTGGACCCCCGCCCCACGCTCTTCCGCAGAGTGGAGGCTGGGCCTCCAGGTGACACAGGGCCCAGGGCACGGCACTGGCAGGTCCTGCTGTCCTGTCCCCTCCCTCTAATGAGGGGCCGGTCCCAGAATCTGGCTCTGGGGGAAGGGAGGGAACGGCACCCTGCCTCTCAGCCAGAGGAGGAAGTGCCCGGGGGGGGGGGGTCAGCAGCCAGACAGCAGGCTGATGGCAAGGGCAAGGCGGTGAGGAGGGCGACCAGACCCTGGAGGGGCTCTGTCATCGGGTTCTGACCCCTGGGCCCGTGCTGACGCTGGGGTCTAGACGGCCGGACGGCCTCTCCCAGCCTCCAAGCCAGGGGCTCCCACCTCACCTGGTACCAGAACCCCTTGGGGAGACGTGGGGGTTTTGGTGGTTATGTCACACACACACAAGCCACCACCTTAACACCCTCAAGCGTGCGGCCAGGTGGTACTCCGTATACTCACGATGTTGTGCAACCGTCACCACCACCCCGTTCTAGGACTTTTGTCCCCCAAAGAAAACCCCTTTACCCGTCAGCGGTCCCTGTCCCCACCCCGCCCGCTTTCTGTCCCTGCGTTTGCCTGCTCTGGAATCACACAATTTGTGGCCTTTGGTGTCAGGCTTCTTCTGCTCAGCAGGGCGGTCTCGAGGCTTGCGATCAGTACGCTGCATTCCTTGGCGTCCGGACGGGTCACCTTCTGCTCCTCGGCAAATGTGCGAATGCACCTCTGGTTCATCTGCGGCTTTTGGCGGTTGGGAGTCGCGTGGCCGCGGGCTGCCACGTACACACTTGGCTCAAACACCTGCTTGCGATTCGGTCGGGTCTACGCCCAGCCGCGGGAGAGCCGGGTCGTATGCCAGCGGTTCACCTTGGGGAGCTTTTAAAATTGATTGCTGAGCTCTTCCCACGCAGCCTATTGTTCAGTAGGTCTGGGGCGAGGCCCAGGAATCTGTATTTCTAAGATACGCACCCGCACTGCCCTCGGGCCGCCAACAGATGAAACCAACATCCTGTGTGTTAATATCCGCTTATGTGGGTAGTACCAACCGTTAAGAAAAAAAGCAAGAATTTTGCTATTTCTCTGGATGCTTCTATTTAATCTATTTATGAGAATCCCGGACTCCATTTTGTGTCCAGCAGATCTAAATCTAAGTAGCACCCCCATCGTTACCAGGAAGTGGGCATCTTTCCCGCCATAGGGAAAGGGGAAGGAGCCCTGTGTTGAGGAGCCTCAGGCCCAGGTCAGAGCTAGGCTTTGAACACTGGTCTCACCGTGGTTTCCTCACCTGAGAAATGGCAGTGACAGCATCACACGGTGCTGGGACCCCCAGGTGGCACAAGGCACATGAGACACAGGCCGGTGTGGCGTGCCCGGTGGCTCAGTCGGTTGAGCGTCCGACTTCCGCTCAGGTCATGATGTCACGGTTTGTGAGTTCGAGCCCCGCGTCGGGCTCTCTGCTGTCAGCTCAGAGCCTACAGCCTGCTTTGGGTTGTGTCTCCTCTCTCTCTGCCTTTCTTCCACTAGTGCGCGCTTTCTCGACAATAAATAAACTTAAAAAAAAAAAAAAAAAAAGACACAGGCCGATGCCAGGCGGGCGGTGAGCACCCAGCAGACACAGGGAGTGCACACGTGGCCGGGGCAGGTGCCCTCGGGGCCATCGTGCGTGGAGCCTCCTCCTGGGGGAGCACTGGACGGTTACAGGCAGGTGCAAGACGTCAGACCCTCGCGTCCCTCACAAAGGTGGGGCTGAGGGTGGAGCGGGGGCACCCAGCTGTCCCCATCTCCACTCCTGTCACACGACACCTTCAGGGTTCCTGCAGACAGGGCACCTGCCTGGCTCCCGAGAGCTCGCACAGTTAGGGATGAACCTGCCTCTCAGGGCCCCCAGGGCCCCCTGGAATCCCAGGTGTATCTGTGGTCGTGGTGAGCTGACTGCTCGTTTTTGTTGTTTTAAAGGTGTAGGTGTTCTCTGGGACAAGGAGAGCTCACGCTAGGGCAACGAAGGGTCCCCTACAAGCAGGGAGGCAGCCCAGCCCGGGCCCACAGCCATCACGCACGTCTGTCGCCACAGGATGGTCTGTCGCCGACCACGCCTGACACGCCTGAGTGCCACTCAGTGAGGAGAGGGCCCACAGCGGGGAGTGGCCAGGCCGAGCTGGACTCCACGCGGCCTGGGGCTACGGCCGGGGCTGCAGCTCAACACCTGCACCAGGTGGGGACATCCTCTCCAGGACGTGCCTCTCCAGGCTGGGTGGACCCAGCCATCCCCAGGGCAAGTGCCTGATGAGGCCCCTTCTAGGGGAGGGCGTGTTTTCCGGGCCCCCATCAACTGGTTTTCTCCAGAGGTTCAGTCCCTTTCTGGATAAGCGCTCCCCCATGAAGAACTCTCTCTCAGCTCAGCGCCCCCTCTGCTTCGTCCCCTGCCGTCCACCCCCCCCCCCCCCCCGCCGCCCCCGGTTCCATCCAATGCCTCCGCGTCTGGTCATCCTCCCTGTGTGTCGCTATCCCTGACGGGAGGCGCTCAGGCTTAGTTCTGATCCTGATGCATCAATGGTGTGCTTCTGGGCAAGGCACGGAGCCCCTCTCCGGCTGCCACTGCCTCTGTGAGGTGGGACCCGCGCCACCGAGCCCCCAGCTGTGCCTGGAGAGGAAAAATGAATGCACAGCAAGCCTGGCACACGGCTCCCGATGCCACCCCTCTGGCTAGCAGACCGGCAAGGACCCACCTTCCTTCCTTCTCCGTTACACCTCTATCGCAGCACTTTGGGCAGGCAGATCACAGAACAGCGGCCAGTTCCTGGGCATCCCCATCCACGCCCAGAACTTCAGGATGCTACGAAGCCACCCTCTATCTGAAGACCCGCCACGGTCTTCACGTGGTCACTACTGAACTTCACTTTGCCACGTCAGACCCCAGGCGGGTTCCCTGCGTGGAGCTGGTCCCCGAGAAGCCTGGTGTGCTAACGACTCTTCTGTTTGTGACTTGGTCTCAGTGTGCGGTCTGTGTTCACGCCTGTCCGATCTCTGTCCTCCTCCTGTCCTGTCCCACCTACACGACCCCGCGCTCAAACCTAAACTGCACCCGTGTGCGCCCTGATACGGCTGTGAGAGCGCTCGATGCTGGGCTGGCAAGGTCCACCCCGTCTAAACGGGAGAGCCAGCCCCGAAGGCCAGGGACACATGCGAATGCCGACCTCGAAAGCCAGGTGAGGGATCCTGGCGCGAACAGGAGACGCTGCCAGATCCAAGTTCCATCTTTCAGGGATGAGACCTCCAAGTCGCCAGAGACAGGTGCACCCAAGGCCTTCAACCAGCGTGGAGATTAACTGTCCCAGCTCACCGCTCTGGGGTCTAGAACTTCATTCCACAACCACATTGCCATTGCTGTTAGGAGAACTTTGCAATAGAGATGAAGGGACAGCCTAAGTCACAAGAAATTTCTCTAATTCAATCATTTGCCAACATACTCCAGATTTCAGGCTTCCCTGGAAAAATCTGAAGATGCGCTGTCCCTGACACAAGGCCTGGGTGCCCCAGCCAGTCCCAGCTCCCACAGCCTGCTGTCTCACGCCGAGGCCACGTCCTCATTCGGAGGACCTGTTGTCGCAGAGGCCTGCGGGATGAAGATGGGCCACGGGCCAGCCCTCACGGTGCGAAGGAGCAGGCGGGGAGCCGTCCCTGCCTGTGGAGGACAGGCGGGGGACCAGAGGCCCCATGACAGACCGTGCACAAGCCCCTTGTTCTGATGGGCCGACGCTACCCTCCGGTCACTGCTCACCTGAGGACACAGGCTTCCCTGTGCGAAAATGCTCCCACCCCGGGGGCTGCTTGGGGCAGAGAGAGCTTGGTGGGGCCCTAAGCAACACCTCCAGTCTTGAGGCAATAGCCACAGAGTGCAGTTAAGAACTGCAAGGTCACCAATGTGACCTCCAAGGATGGCCCGTCACAGGGAGCACTGGGCCTTACTGACTCCTCCCTCAGCGCTCGGCCTGAGCCTTATTCTTCCCAGGACCTCCTCGGCACCCTGATGCCACACGGCCTCTACCCTTCAGGTCAGCGCATCCTCACCTGTGACGTGAAGGCCGAGGTCAGCCGGCTGGCACCCAGAAAACAGACTGGACAGGCAAGGGTTAAAATCAGCAGGCTCCCTTGGATTAGGCTCTGGGTTCCTACAAACGGCACCTGGGCACCTGGCAGGTAAAACGGCCTCCATCACAATTAGAAACTTCCGTGCTTCAAAAAGGAGCCAACCAGGCAAGTGGAAAGACAAGCAACACAATGACAGATGCGCCAGCCACACCCCGAGGAGGACCCGGACCCAGAACCCACGAGGCGCTCCTACGGGTCTGTGATAAAGAAAAGCCAGCTGAAACTGGCTTAGAGAACAGACACTTCTCTAAAGACGTGCAGATGCCCGTGAGCACACGCAAAGACGTTCGACGTCGTTTAGCTTCAGGAAAACCCAAGTCCAAACCCCAGCACAGACACCACCCGACACGGAAGCTGGCTGCGCTCAGATGGCCGAGGGAGGGCGAGGACGCGGGGAACCCGAGCCTCGTGCCCTGCTGCTGGGGATATCAAATGGTGTGCTCGCTTCGGACCAGAAAGTCTGACGGCTCCCCCGAAAGAGACACAGGGCGCGGCGAGCCCCTCGCCCCCGGGGACCACACCCGGCAGAGCTGAAAACCGGCGTCCACACAGAAGCCCGTACCCGAGTACCCTTAGCACCGGGACTCCTCTGAGAGCCACACAGCGGGGCAGCTCCAGCGTCTACCCCCCGAGGCGCACACACGACAGGCGTCCGTCTGCACAGCGGGCTGGTGCACGGGCCCAGAAACGTCACCACACCCTGGACATGTTCTCGCACGGGCGTGTCTTGAAAATACGCTAAGGGGAAGCACAAGGCCTTGTATCGCGTGATCCCACGTGTGGGAAACGTTCAGGACAGGCAGCACGTGAGGGGCTGCCACGGGCCAGGAGGGAAGGAAAAGAGGCTGATTTGCTAATGACAAGTTTCCTTTGGGGGTGATGAAAATGTTCTGGAATCCCAGGAATGACGGTTACACAACCTTGCGAATACACTGAAAGCCACCGAATCGGACGCTTCGGAGGATGGTGTAGCACGTGAGTCATGCCTTAAAATGAACGTGGACAACAAAAACCCCAGCCCCTGCAGGGTGACCCAGACACGTTCCAGGTTGTCCGCAGAGAAACGGGGTGGGCGGAAAAAGAGCCTTCTACACCCTTCTACTTAGCTTCATATAGATAATGCGTATTTATTGAAAATTTTCTTCACCGACAATGGTGAAATCAAGACCCCAACTTACAAAACAGGATGGCAATTGATACTTATAAAAATAAAGCCAAGGTCTGTGTTTCACAGATTTGTGCGAGTTTCCTTCCAATCTCAGTCTGTCCTTTCATCGAAAAGGAGATCACGGAATCTGTGTTATTCCTCGTGATGCGACAGTAAAAAAACCGCATTCCACGGACAAAAAAAATAGCTTTGTTTCCAAACAGCGCGATCCTTTAAAGTGACTTTTCCCAACAATAAATATAGAAAACGGCCTTGGACGAACACAGTTCCGCTTGGCTGCAGCCTTCACCTGTGTAAACGTGGCCTCCCTCTCGGTGCGCAGCGACCGCGTGAGGCCTCCCCGGAGGCGGGGCCGCAAGCCCCTCGTGCAGGGCCCCGGCCACCGCGACACGCACCTGCACGCGGCACGCGGGTGGCCCACTGAGGACAGACCCACGGACGCCGCAGCTGGACACAGGATCAGCCCCTGGGGACAGCGAGCCCGCCTGCCCGTCGCGGCCGTCCTCGAAGGCGCTCTTTGGCTGTCACGGTCGGCGGGTGTGACGTCACACCGAAGGGGTCTTTGGCGGGTGCGCCTGCTGCATGAGCTGGGGGCGCTTCACCCGGGGCTTCCTGCGCTTCGGCCTGCTCTTGGCTTTGTTGATTTGTACCACAAAGAAGGCCAGGACCACCATGGCTCCCAGGAAGGCGAAGACGGGAATGGTCTGGCCCACCTCCTGGTTGTAGCGGCCAGGCATGATCCCTGCAAGAGCACAGGGGGAGTGTCAGCAGCGCCCGAGCCGCACGGCCACGGCCACGGGCTCGGTCTCAGGCAGACGCGTCAGAAACGAAACGCTGACTGCGCTAACCGGGCCCGTGGGGCAAACGTCATTTTTGAACCTCAGGAGAAGTGACCTCAGGTTCCCAGATGAGCAGCTTTGGGGGCCGAGGTCTTTGCTCCTTCCCCTCCCCACGCCCACCGTGACTGGCCTTCCTCCCACCACACACGACCCACGGTGAGGGTGCGCGGAGCTGCTCTGTTCCCCTAAGTGCGCCGGCAGACGGACAAGTGTGAGCGCCGGGGAGGAGAGGAGGTGCGGGTGTCGGAGCAGCTGAGAGGGAGGGCGAGCGGGGAGGCCAGGCAGGGAGCAGGACGGCTGGCCGAGTCCCCGACCCCTGGGAAAATCTCCCACACGTGGGACACAAGGCTAGAAAACAAGAGCGGCCACTGGAGGATCCCTGGTTTGTCAGTATGACTCTGTAACCGGGCGATGCTGGGGTTCCAGAACGGACCATCATCAGTGCACCCCTTGACTCCAGGCAAGGCCCTCAGGAGCTCAGCCTCACCACACAAAGTTCCCAGGGTTGGAGCACAGGGGCTTTGGTGCCAATTCCCAGAAGCAGTAGGCCCTGGGAAGCTGTGACCTCTGGGGAGAGCACAGGGATCCCCAGAGAGAAACTGCCCACGCCATGCTGGAAGGACCGGGTAAGGGAAAACCGGTCCCTAAGCCATTGCCTGTAGGGGACGTACCGTGTCGAACGAGGGGACCACGTCAGAGCAACTGAGGGACACAAAGCTACTTTTAATGGAGGATCCCAGCCTAGTAAAGCCCCATCCCAGGTGGGCCAGACCAGACAATCTGTGGAGACCTCTGCGCTAAGGGTTTAGGAACCAGGGTGGGTCAGCCACTGGCTGGGACCAAGACCAGCAGATGGCAGGCGTTCCCTGGGACACACAATACACCCTTGTTTGCAAAACTTTAACATGAGTATGCAAATTACCCTACTGCAAAAAGTTTAAGCGTAGCTCGTGGCTATCGTGAAAGAAATTCATATTGAAAATGCAGGCAGAAAGTTCTGAAGGGATCATGGCATGTTAGTTCATGTTTCAGGCTTGCTTCTGGCCCACCTGGCGGGGGATGGGGGGGGTACCGGAACAAACCAGAACAGGCTCTAGCACAAGGAAGCCCCAAAGAACTGACCTCCAGGAATGTCCCAGGCACTGCTCTCTCCGGGGGACAAGGGTCTCACTTGAGGGCGGTTCGATCGAAAGTTGGGTAATACCACTTTGTCCAGGTCGATGGAGAGCAGCTTCTGATGTTTCCAAAGATTACTTCAGGAAAATGGATTAAAACAAGATAAAAATAAGCGGTTGCACTAGCCTACGAAGCTCAGTCAATGCCTGAGGAATAACAACTGCTTTAAAGAGAAAAGCAAAGCGACGTCCCATCGACACCCAAGTCCAGCTGCGTGCGCACCAGGGACAGCTTCCAGGTCCCAAGACAGAAATGTCAGAACCAACTCCGTGTACACGAGCTGTCAGCACTCAGAGCGGGGCTCCGTCCTACTGGGTTCCTAACGGGCCCCCAAGAGCCTGTTTCTGCTTAGCGGCCACGTCCCCGAGCGGCGGGAGAGGAAGGCGCGCGCTGGCCTCTGGAAGGAGCCTGAGGACGGGAGCCGGAGCCGGGGCTCGGGGACCCGGGCGGCCAAAGGCGCGTGCCGGTCTCTGCGGGGGAGCCAGACCCCGCCTCTGCCCTCACCTCACGGCCGGCCGCGGCGACAGTAACACCACCCGGCAGCGGCAGCGAGCAGTCGGGAGAGGCGGGCCGCCGGGCCGGGCGTGAAGGAAGCAAACACGCGTGCTCTGTCCCCGGGCGGGGCTCGCAGCGGTGGCAGCGCTGCTACTCCCGCTCCTGACCCCGAGGCGGGCCGAGCTGGCGGGACCACACCCGGAGAAGAGGGGGGCCGGCGCCGGGGGCAGACGACGGCGCAAACAGGCCGTCCGAAGGCCGCTCTGGCCGGCTCAGGGAAGGGAATAAAGGGTGTCTGCAGACCACGAACTCCCCGTTCTGCTTCTGGCTCTCCCGGAAAAGGCCGGTCTCTCACTTCGGCCAAGTGGAAGCAAAGACACCCGGCTCTCCGGGCACTGGGGGGGTGGGGTGAAGGGGCACGGGGCGACGCGGGTCTGGGCAGGGGCTTCCCGGGCACCACCTACTGGCGGGATGCCAGTGAGCACAACGGTCTGTTCCGCCTCCCAGGATCTGAGCGTATGTTCCAGGTCTCACGAGTCCAAAAATGAAACTCACAACACTGTTATGGGATCGGTGCCAAGGAAGCTTTGCGACCTGCAGCTGGACGTGTGCAGGGCTGCGTGCTCCTCCTGACAGTGAGATCCAGCTCCGGAACTTAATTATCTGGGGACGGCACCGCCTCGTTGAACAAGCGTGCAGACGGCGGGCTGTGCCGCACCGTCGCCTGAGCAGTTGGTGACGCTCTGATGGAAGGAGGGGGGGCACCTTGCCCACGGCCCCTCTCGGGTGCGGCCACTCTAGGGACGGACACCGGACGTCCGGCAAAGACACCGAGAGATGGGTCTTCACGTCAGAGACGGACGGAAGCGTGCACTCGGCACGGGGCGGACGGACACCAGGCCTCTCGGGGGCTGTCTGGAGCCGCCCGACACGGTCTCACGTCTCTTAGCTTCACAATCGAGACCCAGAGTTAGGTCTCTGGGGACCGAGAATGATTTTCAACGGGACGCGAAGTGTGAGACAAGGCTGCACCGAGCGGGCGTGTTAAGAACCATCCCTGGCGGGGCTGGCCACGCCCAGGCGCCGCACGGCTCCCGACAGCCGGCTGCTGGCGTCTCACAGATTACGGGCGTGGACGCGCATACAGACCAAGCGAGGCTTATCTGCTTCTGAGTCCCCAACAGCAGCGTGGGGAAAAAACATCGGGCTGTGGGAACTTGGGCCAACACTGTCCACAGTGGGAACTGCTGACCGCAGCTGGAACCGAAGTCTGGTCTGGACGCTAGGATCGTGGGAGGTTATGAATAAGTGGGATGTAAAAATGGAATCTTATCAGAAACGATTAAACGATGGGATGATAACTGGAATGGAAAAATACTCCATAATCAGTTCCGGGAAGAAGCAGCTGACGAAGACAGGAGGAGTCTCCGACCCCGCGCTCTTCTGCCGAGCGTGTTCTAGCGGAGCAGTGCGCCCCGTGCTCTGCGAGGACGCGCGGACAGCCTCCTCTTGGTGGCTCACAGCAGACGGTGGCCCTCCGTCCCCAGCCATCCCAGGGCACGTGCCCGCCGAGATCCAAGCTCGGCGGACAGCCCGGCGAGGGTGCCTGAGCGGCCGGGCGCGTGAGGCGTGCCGCCTGCGGGGTTGGGGGGCGGGGTGATTTCCCACAGCACCACTCGAAGGAGACTCGTAGGAGGTCTGCCCCCCAAGCTGTCCCGGGACACGGGCGCCTGCTTCACTGCGCCGCGACCCCACGTCAGCACAAGCCCGCATCCTCCCTGCCGGAAACAGGGAGAGGAGTCGGGGAGAAAACACGGGAACCGGCGCGCTGAGCTGGCTGTCGTGCCCGGAGAGGAACGGCAGGGGTAACTCCAGCTGCGGCTTCGGAAAGCAAAGGAGGCGGATGAAGAGGCGGACGGAGCTACTGTCATGAAGCACCGGGCAGGTTCGCCAAGTCTGGACACCGCGTCCACAGGTGCGGCGAGCACCCTGTCGTGGCGGGAGTCGTTCCCTCGGGGACCACACCGGGCGCCGGGGTGAGGGCACAGACACGCCGCGGGCCAGGCTGCACCCCTACCCTGAGCAGCCTCAGCCCCTCGGGCCGACAGAAGGACCTGTCGGCGCTCCAGAACCCGCATCACAAAGAGGGAGTGTTCGACTCTTGAACCCTGAGCCGGAGGAGCCAGAGCTTCTGTTCAAGGGACAGCACTGTCAGACCTCAGCTTTTTAAGCAGGAATCAACCAAATCTAACAAAATGCTCATTACCCAAAGCACTTCTTTAGGCAGGACACCACCAGAGAGCACAGTTGTAAAGGTCGACACGGGGGCTCGCCAACTTAAATATCATCACAAGATGACAAGCTGGAAGATCTGATTACTTGATAACGACGTCAGTAAAATTCCATTCTCCCCCGTAAAAAAAAAAAAAAAAGTCATGAATCATAAACCCCGAGGAAGGAGCGGAAAAGCACAGGAAGGCACTCACCTGGGAGCGGTCTCGTTCAAAGGCTGTGGCTTGGCCCATGACAGGTGTGGACAGGCCGGTAGGGCCCGAGGCTCCGGGCCTCCCAGACGGGCCTCGAGGACCTTGGAGTACCGGTGCAGGTGGTTCCCTGCGGCAGAGTCAACACAACAGAAAATCACGGCCGTCAGGAGGACACGAAGGGGAAGACCCCCCCTGCCGACGGGCCTGCTACGCGCCCATGAACCTGTCTGCCAGGCTGGGGGAGCATGTGCTGAGCGGTGCCCCGGGGACGGGTGATCACCGAGAGTGAGCGAGCAGGACGGCCACTCCCTTTACGGTGGCCACAGTACGCGGGGCAGGGGCCTGGCGACCTTTACTGACCACAGACACAGGCACGAGGCTGTACCCGAGGAATCTAACCTGTACAGAGACTTCTCGAAGACCGTCTTTCTCTTTTGGAGTATTTAACTCTCAGGCAAAAGCAAAAAACTGCATTTCCAAATTTCCTATTTTTTAGATCTGCACCGTTCAGTGCTGCAGCCACACGCGGCTACTGAGCAAGCGACACGGGTCGAACGTCACACGTTTAAGCAGTAACACTCGGGTGAACCGGGCCAACGTATTTCACTGAAATGAATTTCACCTGCTTCTTTTTCCTTTTCCAACGTGGCCACTAGAAGGTGTGGAACCGGATCCCTGGCTCACGCTACCCTCTTTGCGGTCCTGGCGGGGAGGACCTGAGCGCACTCGGGCCAGCCCTGCCCTACGCAGAGTGGGTGAGGCCGCAGGTCGCCACGGCTCACCCCCTCCTCCCCGACCCGGGACTTCTGCGTTTCCAGGTCAGGACTGGAAAGAACGGGTTCTATTTTCACGGGTTCTGAGAAGCCTGGTGAGGACATCTGCGTGACGACCGCCCGGCCCAGTGCCTGGTACCCGTGAGCACCCAGAACGCGGGCCCTTCTTCCCAGAGACCCCCGGGAGCCAGGGCTCTGTGAGGGGGAACGAGGACTGTGGGGCTGGGCAGCGTGAGGGCCTCGGGGTGAGCGTGTGCTCTGCTCCCGGGGGAACGGCGGAGAGGAGCCATGGCACCACTACCGGGCCCCATTCCCAGCGCCCACGGGCTCACTCACCTTCCATCCTCTCTGGGGTGACCCAGCCGGCTCCGCTGGGAGGCCGCTGCCGGTTCCCGGAATGGCTGAGGCTGGGAGGGGTCACCCCGTACGACGTGTACTGGAGGAGCGCATCCAGGAGCCAGAAGCAGTCTGTGGGTGCAACGGGCGTGCTGTTTAGGGATCAGAGTTTTCTAAGGAAGTCCTACAGGAAAATAAAAGCCCCCGCCGCCCCCCCCGCCTCCGAGTGAGGGGAGCTGGGGAATCGCCTATTCTTGAGAAGCGCACAATCTCCCCGGTCACACGGTCACAGCACAACAGATAGGACCCGACTGGGGGCTTCACTCCTGGCCCAGGGCTCAGGTGGGTCACTGCCACCGGGCTCGGGGCTGGACAGGCGGCCCGAGCGCCACCTGGCTTTGGGTGATGAGGACAGAACAGAGCCCACTCGGGGACGGCCAGACCCTGTGACAGAATGGCTCAGACGACAGGAGTCCAAGCGAGAAAAGAAATGGGGCACCAGAGCTCCTGCCAATCCCAGTGGCTGTCCTGTCTGCACTGTGAGGGCACAGCAGAGACCAGAGCGTGCACTCCACTGGGAGGTGGGTTCGAGGTCACCGCAGGTGACAGGTCAGGTACAGAGTCTAGTAATCTGGGCCGGTGGGCCCCACACGCGACACACGCCAACGGGACAGTCAGCCACTCTGTGGGACACGCAGGGAGTCTCGGCGCCGGCCGCCACCCACACGGAGGGTCGTCTCATCGGGAGATGGGGGTGCCGCCGTGTCTTCACACCCAGCCGCTGCCGCCACGCGGGTCCGGACGGGCCCCCGCCACACGACACCGGCAGGCACTTGGCTCACTCAAGGGCGCTCTGGCCACGTGCTCAGAGCACTGCCACCGTGAGTGTTAGAACCACGACAGCCCTCTCCGGCACTTAAAATTTTAATAAAGACTCTTACCAGGAGATCTCCGGTCTTAAAAGAAAACCTCTATGGAAATAAAACATCAATCTCCTTTCAGCTGTGACTTTAACCTTTTTAAAAAGACCAGCCACGTTCTAAGGATTTACACAAGACGCTAGGAATTTATTCAACCTCAAGTTCACCCAGAGAGAGGAGCACACGGCTCCCAGCTCACGCTCCAGGCCTTCATTCTCTGCTCTGCTCGGGCCGTCCCCTACCTGCCCTATCCGCAAACGTGAGGTGCCCACCCCCTCCCCAGCCCCGTTCTCCAGGACCTGGTTTTGTTGTCGCCTCGCCAGGCCAAAGACGCCCCACTTTTTACATCCCATTTCCTCCTTTACAAAATGAGACATAAACTGCGTTCAGACTCAAACCCCCAAATTCGGAGGTGGCACAGAGAGACGCTGACAAAGAACAGGGGTGCTAAGAACCAGTCCCCCTGTGCGAGCCCCCCACCCCCGACGGGGGTACCAAACACCCCCACTGATGAAGGCTCGCGACAGCCAAATCCCCAAGTCTGGGAGGGGAGCCAGGCGCCGGCCCTCCAGGAAGAGCGGGTCCGGCCCGTAAAGGGCCCCCCGTGTGGCAGTGCCTGTGACGTGCAGACGCCAGAGGGGGACGCTGGGGCGGGTCAGGCAGAGAGCTACTCCACTGAATGCGACGGCCCTGGCCCCCGCCCGCCTGGTGACGACAGCACGAGGGGAAGGCGGCGCATGCGGTCTGTTGGGGCTTCCTCAGGGAGGGGTACCCAGCCACAGCTCCACACAACCCAAGCAGCTGGGACCTGCCCACCTGGCTCTCACGGGCAGGCCTCTATTTTCCAGCACCTTACCGGTGCCTCTTCAGGGACAAGGGGGGTATGTCATGGTCACGAATCCCAGTCTGCTTCTCGGCCACACATCAGTCCTCACCCTTCTGTCGGTGACTGTCATCCAAGCAGTTGGAGTCTCCGTACAGCACAATCCGGCCTCCACCCTCCGCTGGAATCTGATAAAGTCCCAAAATGGGGACGTTTTCGACCACGGCTGTTTCCTGCTTTAAAACCTCCAACCCTGAAATAACAGCACCACAAAAAACGTTGAGGAATGATTTTCCGGTTGCCACTTGACATTTAGCCCGTGCAGCACCGACAATCACAGCAAACTCCACCATCCAATCACGACGGTGCGCGCTTTTACAAAGGACAACGTCCTAAGTGCCACCAATTTGGGTTTTAGCAAAACTCACCTCCACACGGTCCTCTGACGTGATCCCTGGAAACGGCAATATAGGGTACCTACAATCCTAAGAGCAGCTTTCTGTCCCTTCCGACCATGCTCCAGGCCTCTGTCCTGGGACTACACTCACGGGGGCGGCCAGCCACTCAACAGACACACCTTTGAGGATTTGGTGACGTGTCCCCGGCTTTGTGTTTCACTACTCAAAGTCAGGACAAACGTCACTACGTTTTAGATCCTCCGCCCGTATGCTTTAAATGCAGATTTACGACACCTGTCATATCCGTGTCACAATTACAAATGTTCCAACAGCAGAGCTCTCTGACCTCTGCCCAATCCGATGACACAGGTTACGGCGTCTAACGAATCAAGAAGTCACAGGCGCATAAGTGCCGCGGACGGCAGATGCCGGTGACCCACGTGATCTGAGAGTCTAGCCCTGCAGGAAACGCCTTCCTCTGCACTGGAGACGACGCACATCGTCATCTCGCCACTTGCCGCGTTGGTGACGTCTGAAATGTCTGCGGCTATAAAGACACGGCATTTCCTGCTCTCTGTGGATAATCCTAGCAGGAACAGAGCGGAAGAGAAAACCAGATTCTCTTTGTTGGAGGGAAAGACAGAGCGGTAAAACCGACGAAACAGGCCGCGTGGTCACAGGTGTGTTTCTGACAAGGGTCCCTTTCGACCCGGCATAACCCAGATTGTCAAATTCCTATTTTGTACCCAAAGGATTATTCAACTAAAAGGTCATCTGGGTATAAAGAACCCCTCAGAAAAGACTTCAAGGTAATTCGTTTTTATTTTCACTAACAGAACACAATAAAGTAGGCACCCTCACATCCACTGTGATTCCTCTCCCCTCAAAACCAGGCAGCAACAGGCTGATGACGAGGCCGCTGCTGACACCCGCACCAGAAACACCACCAGCGGGCAGAGACAGATTTCAGAAGGAGCCACTAACCCATGGTAAACCCGGCCAGTGACGGGGAAGACAGAATCATTTGTGTACCTGCAGTTAAAATGCAACCTTTTAAACACAGATCTGCTCACAGACTGACCTCGCCTCGATGAAAAGGAAAAAAATCCCTCCAGGCAATAAAAAAGTAGATTCTATCTTGGAAATGCAAATAGATAAGCAGGAAATTCTGCTTTGTCATTTTCAACGAATGCAACTCCCTAACTTTTTTTTTTTTTTTTCCAACATTTCTTTCTTTTTCGGACAGAGAGAGACAGAGCATGAACGGGGGAGGGGCAGAGAGAGGGAGACACAGAATCGGAAACAGGCTCCAGGCTCTGAGCCATCAGCCCGGAGCCTCACGCGGGGCTCGAACTCCCGGACCGCAAGATCGTGACCTGGCTGAAGTCGGACGCTTAACCGACTGCGCCACCCAGGCGCCCCAACTCCCTAACTTCTAATTACAGCAAACATTAAACTTCATTAGAACCAGAACTGCGAGGGAAGATCTTTCTTTCCTTCAAATTCTTTGGTTTTTTTTTAAGATTTTATTTTGAAGTAACCTCTACACCCAAGGAGGAGCTTAAACTCACAATCCTGAGAGATCAAGAGTCCCACTCTCTACTGACCGAGCCAGCCACGCACCCCTATTTTCTTCCAATTCTTAGGGGAATTTTAAGAGATGACTGTGTAATTGATATTCTGTACACAGTTAAGAGCTTTAAAATTCAGTCGACGTTTTTCTAAAATTTTAGTCATCTTGGCAGTCACAGAAGAATAATTCACAAACAGTAACGAAAATTTCAAGCAACTCTGAAGGTAGTTTAAATAAAAAAGAAAATCTGCAAATATTCAACACCTGCCCTCCTGTGGCAAATCCCATTTAGTCTGCAGTGATCAGTATCCACATAGATTCAAACTTATCTATCTCTGCAGCCCCCAGAGCCACCAGCCAGAAGTCTTGCCTAAAGTAGGTACCATGCAAATCATATCACAATAAGTTATTTTTTTTAACTTCTTTTAATGTTTACTTATTATTGAGAGACAGAGCAAGACAGAGCCTGAGCACAGGAGGGGCAGACAGAAGAGGAGACACAGAATGTGAAGCAGGCTCCAGGCTCTGAGCTGTCAGCACAGAGCCCAATGCAGGGCTCGAACCCAGCAACTGCGAGATCATGACCTGAGCCGAAGTCGGACGCCCAACCGACTGAGCCACCCAGGCGCCCCAACACAGTAAGTTTTTTTAAAAAACAAAACTGCTAATAGATACGGGGTGATAAAAATGTTCTGGAAACAAACAATGGTGATGGCTGCACAACTCTGTGAATACACCGATGATCACAGAATCGTACACCTTAAAAGGGTAAATGTGAAAAAAAAATTTAAAAATTAAAAAAGCAAATGTGAATTATAGGCGATAAAACCGTTACTTAAAAAAAAAAAAAAAAAAAAAAGGAAAGCAACCAAAGCAGCATTCCTTACCTTGGTCTTTAAAAGTCTGTGTTATCACTATGCCATCTTCTGGAAACTTAGCGATGCTGCATCCTGACGCGTAATACACTAGAAAGTTCAGAGTTACAGTGACACGGAGATGCTTAACACTTTATCAAGAGCTACTCACTGACCTAAGATGCACTCTTCAGATACGATAATTTTCAGATATGATAATTTTTCTAACGTTATTTTTACTTTTAAGACAAAGGCTGCTAACACCTGGTTACGCTTAAGTAACAAGTAATTACGTCGGAATTCAAGTTAAAAAATGCTATTAACGTACAGTTTCTGAACAGACTTGAGAAGTCTGAGCTTTCAGTCAGGACGAGCACAGCCAGTAACAATAATGCTCAGGATGTTGTTCTAGAAGCCAGTTACCAAAAGCTCATCTGTGGGGAAACGTAAGTGGGACGTGCAAAGTGATTTCGTAAATGGGATTTGATTCCCCCGGGGCCCAGGAGGTACTTCCTCTGGGAACACACAGCATGTAAAGCAGCAGACAGGTGGCGCTAAGGTTGCGAATGCTGCAGAAAATATTCTTTTTAAGAGTCTGGATGAAACAACAGCGGTGTTACCGCCCCGCTTTACTACAGAATACAGAAGTCGCTCCTAGAGACAGCGGCTGCCCCCACGGCCCTACTTCTTTAGCCATCACACCCTTCCCTCCCTCTGAAACCCTGACGTCAAAGACACACAGCCTCCACTCGGGCATCTCAAGAGAGAATGCGCCCCTATTAAAAAACAAACGCAAAACCTTACTGTCATGGTTTGCTAAGGTAAAATCCCCTTCATACAGGCCATCGCTGAACCCCATGTTCCAGACAGACAGAAGTTCGTTCAGAGCAGGGACATTAGCCCCTCCGGTGTCCGGCATCCACCACTGCCTGCGGAAGAAACGAGGGGTGCGGGTCACGAGGGGTTCAAACACCCCCAGACGCTCCGTGTTCTCAGGACGAAGCGAATCCCCCTGCAGAGTCCTGCCCGTGCACACTAAGGTTTCAGCTGTAAGCTCCTGTCTGCTCTGAGTGGTAACACGGCGTACGCGCCCCGGCCAGCGTGCAGAATAAACCCCAGATAAATCTACTACACGCGATGCACGGCAGGTCCACACGCACACCGCCACAGGGCCTGGAGCCTGAGAGGGTCCGCGAGAGCAGAGAGAGGAAGGAGCCTTTGAAGTGCGAGTAAGGCGCAGGCTCTGAGGAAGACGATTCGAGATGTGACGGAGACACACGCAGAAAACACCGGGAATCCTTGACCAAGAACTAATCTACTGGAAGGTTCCTTGAAATAACGCTTCCTTCGACCCATTTACACGTGTATAGATTCCACAGCAGAGACACAGCATGAAAAAGAGCAAGCAGAAAAGCCAAAGTCAAGCATCGAAGGTCAACAAGGGAAGGCGAGGAACCTTTCGCTCCGTCCCCGGCATCAAGGAGCGGCGGACCTACTCCGCCAGCGACTCTCTGGGGAACGTCTCACTGGGGGAGGGGAGCCCGCACCGCCCGAGCGTCTGAGCCTACGTCCGACGGCCGGGAGGACCGCCAGCGGGCCAGTCATCTGCTGTACCGGCCGCAAAGAACTTCACTCCCGAAAAGCCAGATACCAACTGCTCTCAGTACCTTGTGTTTTCATCGTAAAACTTGACTTTTCTCATGACGGACGTGTTGTACCAATCGCTGAAGACGATGAGCGAGAGGCCGTTGTCCACGTCCCTCCTCAGTTTGGCCACCTCCTCGGGGAAGTACTCCTCTTCGCTGTCCACCATGAGCAAGGTTCCTGAGGGACAAGGTGCCGGCGGTGAGTCACGCCTCGGAACCGCGGGCGTCACTGCTTCAGAAACACAGCATTTCGGTGGCGCCCACGTGTCAAGCTCTCAGGTTCTAATATTCGGTCTGTGGCCCCGCGGGCACTCTAGAAGGGGGTGGGGTGAGCAAGAAGGGACTGGGGTCCAAAGGCACAGACACCCACGAACGACCCTGGCCTCCGTGTCACGTGTGACCCCTGACGTAGCCACGTTTCACCCACTCGAGAAGCAAAACGCGGCGCCAGTTTAATGAAAATAAACAGATAAACAAAAGACGTGCAAACGTCCTCATCCCCAGTTTGGCAGGTCCCGTTTTACCTGAAGGTCACCACCACTGCCACCAGACGGGAACAGGGCCACTCTGCCCCAGAGCCCTGCTGCAGCCCCCCGAGGACCAGGAGGCCCCACGCCCGCTCCCTCACCGCCTCTTCTACCCCGCGGTTCGTCTTGCCGACCTCCCCACGCGCGGCCGGCACCTCGCGGTCACTGACCGTACTGACTGGCGTCGAAGCACGTGAAGGGGGAGCCGAGGACTTCGACGAAGTAGCCCATGCTCCTCAGGTGCTGGTACATGTCCCTGAAGTTGGTGTGGATGTGGTCACCGTTCCTGAAAAAGAGGAAGTCGCGCGCGAGGCTGACCCCTCTCCCCTCACGGTGAAGCCTTAGCCACGCGGCCGCTTCGGAAACCCGGGCACCTCTGAAGGAGTGCGGCTCACGGCCGGCAGAGGCCTGGGGGGCTCCGGCCCCCGCACAGAAGTCGGCCTCTCCAGACCAGCGTCCTCTGGGCTCGCACGGAAGACGGCTGATAACAGGAAGTCGTGCATGTGGCACACGCTCGAAGGAGACGCCACGAGGAGGAGGAACGGCCCAAGAGCTGGTGCGTAAAGCACGCCGAAGCGTCACGTTGGCGGTGGCATCCGTGGCAAGAGCCGCCGCCCAGATGCAGCACGGGAACGCAGAGGCTCCGGACAAGCCGCCCCGGCTGGGGAGTATGCGAACCGTGCCTCGCAGACGCGGTCACCTCCCCGTCCCTTCCCCCCGAACGCGCTCACTTTCCCACCGTGCCCTCTACCTAAGCCGCTACCCGCCCGCCCCACGGAGGCGCCAGGGGTCCAGGGCTCGTTCTCTCTGCCTGGCCCCCGGCCCCGGCCCCTCAGAGCCAGCTCCTGCACAGGGCTGAGCCCGTGTGCCTCCCCAGGACGCCTTCCCTCGACCTACGACCTTCTCACCACTTCTGTCCCCCTGCCTCTAGTAAGAAACGTCTTCACAGAGGGCACACCGCACCTGTAAGCGGCCGGCTCCAAGCTTTCGGGGCTCCTTCCTCCCCCAACAGACCCCGGTACTCACACGAGGGCCGCAGTGAGCCTGGCATACAGGCCCGGAGGCAGCCAAGCCAGATGCCCCGGGGGGCCGGCCAGGGGGGCAGGCCAGGAGGGCAGGCCGAGGGGCTGCACGGGGCAGGGTCTGGAGGGCGGAGGACAGACCAGGGGGTCTGGCACGTGAGGAAGTCTGGATAGGCAGCCACGCAGAGTTTTAGGCCGACTGTGCCCCAATTTCTGCTTGTCAGGATTACCAGGGCTGCTGCGTGGAGAACGGACTCGGGGCACAGTGGGACTGGCCAGGAGGCTGGGACGCCGTGAGCGCAATGACGGCGGCCTGCGCGGGGGTGACAGGTGGGGAGCAGGGTGGGTGGCAGCGGCCCCTAGGGCAGGATCCGGGAGGCACTGCGGAGGCAGGGCTGGCAGGATCTGCTGACGGATCCAGCAGAAGTAGGGGAAGACGGCAATGGAGGGCAAGCTCGGGGTTCCAGTGCCCAGGACAGGAGTCCGGAAGGAGGAGCACGGAGTGCCCTGAGCACGTCTGGGGGGCGCGGAGGTTGGGCCCCCTGAGGGGGCGGTGACCCTCGGTCCTGCCGTGGCGGCCGCTTACCAGTCCAGAGGGTCATTCTTCATCCGAAGGTTGTCCCTGGGGAAATAGCCGGGCGGGTAGCGGAGGTTGTGGTACTGGTCCCAGAGAACCCTCTTGCTCCGGGCGGGAGCAGGAATGATCTTCACCTTAATCGGGAGCTTCACGGTTGACGTCTGCTCTGCACCACTTTTTGACTGAACGAAATTTACAAAAATCTGAATGGCCCCTTGGGCTCAGAAGAAACCTTCGGGCTCTGGGGCTTAAAAAATCATTGTCTACCAATTTCACGCAAATACCTCAAACACGAGAATTCCTCCTGACGAAGGTAGAAAGAACCGTAAAACCCGTCCCGTTAAAATTCTTCGTCTAAGAGTTTATGACGTAAAATTTAAGCACTCTGTTCCTAAAAACTCCTAGACTACACGGCCCCTCCTGGAGAAGGCACATTTCTGCAACCACTGTGGACCCGAAACGTGGCCCAGAACGGTGGAATCTCCCGTCGCCCGGCAACAGAACGGGAGGCGGCGGCGGCGCCCGCTGCCGAGTAGGTTTTATCGGCGGCTCTACAGGCCCGGGGAGCACGGGTCACGGCCTGGGAGCCCAACACGTCCTCCGACCGGGCTTCCCCACCCCGAGACCCCGGCAGGAGACGGCGCAGGGGTCGGGAGAACGGGCCCCTCCCTGGCCCACACTTACTTCCACCTCTGCCGGGGAAGCGACGGTGACCGTGACGTGCCCCTGCGCGATGCCTTCCCACGAGGCCGCTTTCTTGGTGACAGAGATGGAAACGGCCAGGTAGCCTGACCAAGGCCACAACACCGAGGAGTAAGAGAAAGCCACTTCGATGTTGTCCCCGTTCTGTGGTAAGTAGGGCTGCCAGTCAGGCTGGAGGACAAAGGCAGAGGCTGACGTGAAACGCTCACCCGAGTTACCTGCGTTAATATTTCACGACGTAGTGCAAAGTCGAGTTTATCCTCAGACCCTAGGCAAGCTATAACCAAAGCAGACTACAGGACGTCTGGCACGTCACCCACTAGAAAAGTCTAGAAACCACTATCTGGGGCAGCCTCCGATTTTATTTTTTGTACTTCTGTATTCTTTAAAACGTTTATTTATTTTGAGAGAGAGGGCAGCCTCCAGTTTTAAAGAGAATTCTTTCCCCAACCTTAAAAACGGAGGACACACGCTTTGGCAAAGAATTTCCATCCGATAAAGAACGTCAATAAATGAAATCCGTCCAATTTGAGAACAGACTCCTATTCGGTATATGCTTCAAGAATCACATTAAACGTTAACTTAAAGGAATAAAATAATGCAACGGCACGGACTAACTGTCCAGACTCAGACTGCAAAGCTACTGGCTGGGCAGGGAGAGGTCTCTGCGGGACGCCCAGAGGAAGAGGGGGCTCGGCCCCTTCAGTCCCCCCCCCGACCTTGAGGAAGGAGGCACGAGAGGAGACGTCTGGAAGAAACACAGATTTCCTCTTAGGAAATGAACCCGTATTTCAAATCAACCCAAATTACTCATTTCCCTCGCAAGCCGGAGAGCAATATTGTCCCCAAGTGGGTCAGCATATCTACAACAAACAAACAAACAAATCTGAAAAAGAGAAATATTTGCAGGATGCAGCATCACAAACAAGGAAGAAAGAAAGGGCTCTGTGATAAACACTCTTGGAACCACTGGCGACCAACAGAAAAGTTAATTTTTAGCCATCTCTTAGGCCATATATCAAATTAACTCAACGGTGATGAGAGGACTAAGTATTTTACAAGCATAAAAGGAACATTAGAAGATAAAATCGAGATTTTATCGGATCTCTGGAAAATGAAGTGTCTAACTTTTGAAACGATAAAAATCACAAAAGATGAAAACTCAACCATATCAAAGTGTGGAACTTGTACAAAACCAAAAATAAGTAAGTAAATAATACTACAACTTGTACTAAAAAAAAGACAGGGGGGAGGGGGGGCGCCTGGGTGGCTCAGTCGGTGAAGCGTCCAACTCCAGCTCAGGTCATGATCTCACGGTCCATGAGTTCGAGCCCTGCGTTGGGCTCTGTGCGGTCAGTTCGGAGGCTGGAGCCTGTTTCGGATTCTGTGTCTCCCTCTCTCTCTGCCCCTCCCCCCCCCCCCCACGCTCTGTCTCTATCAAAAAATGAATAAACATTAAAAAAAAACTTTAGGAAATTTAAGAAAAAAAGAAAAAGACAGTAATCTGGGAGAAACTGTTGCATAAAACACATCCATGGCTAATTTCTCCAGGACAGAAAGACATTGTTCACACTGCCTGAGAAAACCTAAATTCCAGCAGAAAAAGCCGGCCGCAGGAATGAAGAGTCAACTCACACAAGAGGTGATACAGGCAGCTGGCAAACCTGGAGAGAGTGAACTCCCAGGTAACTGAAATGCACGGTCGGCAAGATACCCATCTGATCCTCTCCAGTTTTGTTTTTTTTTAATGTTTTTTATTACATTTACTTTTTAGACAGTGCGAGCGAGAGAGCAGGGGAGGAGCAGAGAAAGAGGGAGACAGAATCCGAAGCAGGCTCCAAGCGCAGAGCCTGACATGGGGCTCGAACCCACGAACAGTGAGATCTGAGGTGACCTGAGCTGAAGTCGAACACTTAACTGACTGAGCCACCCAGGCGCCCCCTCATCCTTAGTTTTTAAGTTAAAAAAATGAACGATCTAGAAAACAAACCAAAAACGTCCAATGGATGACTAAGCAAACGTGGTCCATCCATGCGGGGGAGCATCATCCAGCTTTACAAAGGACGGAAGCACTGCTACGCGCTACCAGGGGACAAACCGTAAAGACACCACGGGCTGCGTGAAAGGCCAGACGCCCGGGCCCCCGTGTATACGGACTGTCCTCCACCGCTAAATGCGGAGAGACAGGAAGCGTGTTGGGAGGTGCCTGGGGCTGGGAGGAGGGAGAGTGGGGAATGACTGCTAACAATGGTTTCCTTTTGGGACGATGAGAATGTTCTGGAATTATAGAACAGCGATGGCTGCAATTACTACTTGCAAATATACTGGAAACTAACTGAAGCACTGGATTTAAAAGAGTGCATCTTGTAGTATGTGAATTCTATCTCGATTTTTAAAAACCTCATGGAATTAAAAAGAAAAAAAGGGCTGCGCCGCCCCGTGCGGGCAGTGGAGCCGGCGCCCTCTGGAGGCCGCTGGCAGCACTGCCCGCAGCAGTCTTAGCAGATGTACCTCTGGAAAGAATTCGCAGCATGTACCAACCGAGGGCTACGATAACGTCCAAACCCTCTGACTCGAATTCCAATACAGGTAGTTTACGTTAAGAAAACAATTCAGAAAAAAAGGAAACCATAGATGCAGAGATATTCGGTGGAATGTTTATAGCTGTCTGAGCAGGGGGAACCCGTAAGCAAATTATGGACGGATACAGGCCACTTACAGCACAGCCATGGGGCTAACGCGACGCTAACCGGCCACAGTTGCTGCCTCCGTGCTTGCGGACAAATTTAACATCAAGAACTCATACTGTGGGGGTGCTTGGGGGTTCAGTCAGTTAAGCGTCGACTTTTGATTTCAGCTCAAGTCAGGATCTCACAGTTTGAGGGTTCGAGCCCCATGTTTGGCTCTGTGCTGACAGTGCAGAGCCTGCTTGGGATTCTCTCTCTGCCCCCCCCCCGCCCCCCGCCTTGCTGGCACTCTCTTTCTCTCTCAAAATAAATAAATAAACAAACAAAAAAGAATTCATATTGAGCGGGACACTTCAGTGGCTCGGTCAGTTGAGTGTCTGACTCTTGGTTTCGGCTCTGATCATGACCTGAGGTTCCTCCGGTCACGGGATCGAGCCCCACATCAGGCTTTGCGCTAAGTGTGGAGTCTGCTTGGGATTCTCTCTCCCTCTGCCGCTCTCCCCAACTCACTCTCTCTCTCTCAAACAAGTAAATAAAAAAGAATTCATACAGTGAAGAAGGATGATAAGGAAATGGTTGGTAGATTTCTGAGATTTGACGACTTGGGTTCTTAAGTTTTTTTTTTTAAGTTTATTTGTTCATTTTGAGAGAAACAGAGTGAGCAGGGGAAGGGCAGAGAGAGAGAGACAGAGAGAGAGAGAGACAGAGAGAGACAGAGAGAGAGAGACAGAGAATCCTAAGCAGGCTCTGCACTGTCAGCATGTAACCCCATGTGGGGCTTGAACTCCTGAGTCCATGAGATCATGACCAGAGCCGAAATCAAGAGTCAGGGGCTTTACCGACTAAGCCACCCAGGCACCCCTCATAATTTTTTTTTTAATGTTTATTTTTGAGAAAGAGAGAGAGAGACCGAGCATGAGCGGGGCAGGGGGAGAGAGAGAGAGGAGGACAGAGAATCTGAAGCAGGCTCCAGGCTCCGAGCTGTCAGCACAGAGCCTGATGTGGGGCTCGAAAGCAACGAACAGCGAGATCCTGACCCGAGCCTAGGTCAGACGCTTAACCAAATGAGCCACCCAGGTGCTACTGACAACTCTGTACCAGATCACATGGGAAGAAAGGCTTACTAAATTAGATCAGAGCTTGCTCAATGGAAATACTGGAACAATGCTGACGACAAAGACCCAAGTATGAATGGATTTCCCTGACTTGTGCTAGACTGTTTTTTCTTATAACGACAACTAAACCAATTTCGTTCAACCTTTAACGTTCAGATTATATAAAGCTGCATTGTAAATGCCCATTTTTGTAGCTAATCATGATTATCTTGAAAAAGAAGAACAGATTGCTCCCTGAAGGCTAAAATAAAAGCATTTTCGGTTAAAAAGGTAGTAAGTAAATTATGACTGAATAATTCTATGTAATACTACACAGCTGTTAGCCAGGTACCTTGGGGCTGTGCATAAGTTACATTTAACAATGTTTACAATATAATGAGAG
>NW_024412421.1:33659040-33659702 GCF_014898765.1 Herpailurus yagouaroundi
GGGACACTTCAGTGGCTCGGTCAGTTGAGTGTCTGACTCTTGGTTTCGGCTCTGATCATGACCTGAGGTTCCTCCGGTCACGGGATCGAGCCCCACATCAGGCTTTGCGCTAAGTGTGGAGTCTGCTTGGGATTCTCTCTCCCTCTGCCGCTCTCCCCAACTCACTCTCTCTCTCTCAAACAAGTAAATAAAAAAGAATTCATACAGTGAAGAAGGATGATAAGGAAATGGTTGGTAGATTTCTGAGATTTGACGACTTGGTTTCTTAAGTTTTTTTTTTTAAGTTTATTTGTTCATTTTGAGAGAAACAGAGAGTGAGCAGGGGAAGGGCAGAGAGAGAGAGACAGAGAGAGACAGAGAGAGACAGAGAGAGAGAGACAGAGAATCCTAAGCAGGCTCTGCACTGTCAGCATGTAACCCCATGTGGGGCTTGAACTCCTGAGTCCATGAGATCATGACCAGAGCCGAAATCAAGAGTCAGGGGCTTTACCGACTAAGCCACCCAGGCACCCCTCATAATTTTTTTTTTAATGTTTATTTTTGAGAAAGAGAGAGAGAGACAGAGCATGAGCGGGGCAGGGGGAGAGAGAGAGAGGAGGACAGAGAATCTGAAGCAGGCTCCAGGCTCCGAGCTGTCAGCACAGAGCCTGATGTGGGGCTCG
>NW_024412421.1:33659712-33660154 GCF_014898765.1 Herpailurus yagouaroundi
GATCACATGGGAAGAAAGGCTTACTAAATTAGATCAGAGCTTGCTCAGTGGAAATACTGGAACAATGCTGACAACAAAGACCCAAGTATGAATGGATTTCCCTGACTTGTGCTAGACTGTTTTTTCTTATAACGACAACTAAACCAATTTCGTTCAACCTTTAACGTTCAGATTATATAAAGCTGCATTGTAAATGCCCATTTTTGTAGCTAATCATGATTATCTTGAAAAAGAAGAACAGATTGCTCCCTGAAGGCTAAAATAAAAGCATTTTCGGTTAAAAAGGTAGTAAGTAAATTATGACTGAATAATTCTATGTAATACTACACAGCTGTTAGCCAGGTACCTTGGGGCTGTGCATAAGTTACATTTAACAATGTTTACAATATAATGAGAGGCTCCAGGCTCCGAGCTGTCAGCACAGAGCCTGATGTGGGGCTCG
>NW_024412421.1:33660254-33684088 GCF_014898765.1 Herpailurus yagouaroundi
GGGGGGGGGGGCTTAAGTTCTATCTGCTGCACAGAGAACAAAAACACGTCCTTCAGGTAAGGCCTGGAAAAGAATGTTTTACAAACAGTGGCTATGCTCGTGTGCTGGGGCTGGGAGTGATTTTTGTGTTCTCTTTTCTCGTCCTTTACTGTTATGATAATGTTTATGCAACAAGTATGACACATTATAGGGACAAAATTCAAGAAAGGAACACACCTTATCAACTCGGGGGCCCACTCACGCTCACTCAAGAATACGGTAATTACGGGGGGCCGCTAATTACGGGTGAGAAATTATAATGAAGAATCAAGTGCAGTTAGTCTATTCAGGAGCCAAATTCAAGAGGCCAAAGTCACAAAGTAGCAGACTGCTTCCATTACCTTATCCAGAGCTTATCCATAAAGGACTCAGGAGAAAACAAACCACTGCGCCCAACACCCTGGCAGCCTGGATGGGCGCAGAGAACCTGTCCTCTAACGTCAGGAGAAAGGGACAAGGCACAAAGGCTGGGCCATATCAAAGTTCACCACAAGCGAGAGAGCAGTGTCACCTTGTCTACAATTCTTCCCGTGACGCCCATGCCGTTGAGGATGGTGACGTTGACGATTGTCGGCATCCCTCCATAGTAGATGGGCTGGGAGCAGTACGGCCACATGTAGGGACACTCAGTCAGATCTATGTAGCTGGGGCTCAGACTGAAACAAAGAACACAGCGTCAGAGCAGGGCGCGTCACCAAAGGGCCGAGGAAGCGCTACAGCCGCGGGGGCGCGTCGGCACAGGCACCTGAGGGCTGCGTGCAGCAGGGCCGGGCTGGCACCAGGGAACCGGCTTTGCAACGCTCCCTGGGCCAAGAGGCCACCAGGCTGGGCTGCCCACACTGCTCGTGCGCAGCCGGATGAGCGGGGAACACCTCTTTCCTTCCACCCTTCTAGAACTCTAGAGGCCGTGGCCGGCCAGACAATGAGTACGTGACCACCCGGTGAACACCTTGGACCCGGGGTCTCAAGTGACGGCCTCGCAAATCACTGGGGCAAAGACGGACTTTTTAACAAACAGAGCTCACAAACGGGTGGCCACGTGGCAAAAGATAAAGTTAGATCCGTATTTCACACCACGCACAAGAATAAACTGCACACGTACCCGAGAGTCTCCAGCACACAAAGGAAAGCAAACACACAGGAGGAGAAGGCGTGGGTGGCATCCTCGTACGTTAGTGCAGAGAGAAGCTTTCTGTGGCTCCAATAACAAGAGCCTGACCGACGTGGCGACTGGAAAAACACACTCAACAGCAACAAACACTGCACACAAGGAGACAGGCAACGACACACGGAGAGGAAGACCGCAGTCTAGCACTGACAGTCGGTAACTCTACTTGTAAAGAACTCTTAGAAACGGACGGAAAAAAACCCCAGAGAAAAACGGGAAAAAGAAATGAACAGACAACTGACAAGAAAGGTGCGAATGTGGCCCCTCACCGTGAGCGCAGCATCCCCCTCACTCAGAATGGGAGGTACACACGTGAAAGCGGCCGTGAGCCCCTCTGAGCCCCCCGACTGGCCGGAAGGAGAGCGCGACAGGACATCCTGTGGCTGGGCTCTGGGTCACGTATGTGCGCTCCCGTGGGGCTGGGGCACAACCCTCCTACGGGGAGCAGGACAGGACCTCACAAAGCCACCCACGCTTTCTACTGGGACCCAGCGATCCCACCTCCAGGAACTTTCCTGAAGACACACCTCCGACGAAACTAATCACACCGGCACAATAACATCCATGGCAACAGCTTATGATTACAAAATAGCCGAAGTAACGTAAATACCCACATAAGCACACGTACCATCTGTGCTCCGCAGCTGTAAAAAGAAGAAAGATGGACTGACACGGACTGATTTCCAAATACTGTGAAGTGAAAACAGCAAAGTGCAAAAAAAAAAAAAAAAAACAAAACCAAAAAAAACCACTTGCAGTGATGCTCTTATTAATGTAAGAAAAGGGATGTAGGGGGGCGCCTGGGTGGCGCAGTCGGTTAAGCGTCCGACTTCAGCCAGGTCACGATCTCGCGGTCCGTGAGTTCGAGCCCTGCGTCGGGCTCTGGGCTGATGGCTCAGAGCCTGGAGCCTGTTTCCGATTCTGTGTCTCCCTCTCTCTCTGCCCCTCCCCCGTTCGTGCTCTGTCTCTCTCTGTCCCAAAAATAAATAAACGTTGAAAAAAAAAAAAATTAAAAAAAAAAAAAGAAAAGGGATGTAGGAACATAAATGTCTATCTGCTCGTTTGTGCAAAACGAAATACAAGAGGGACAAACCCCAAACTAACGAGACTGTCACCCACAGTCAGGGTGGAGAGACTGGGGGGTGGGAGCAGGGACAGAAGGGGTGGGCGGGGCCCTTTGTGCACACCTCTGCCGGCAGAGCCAGGGTGAGGTCTCGTGTCCTGACACACGACTCGCTGAAATCAACCACGAGGGGCGGGGGGGGGTTCCCACAAAGAAACACAAACTAATGAACTCAACTGTATTAAAACTGAACAGCAAAGCGCCACTGACGGGCGGAAGGAAGGATCCCAAGGAGCCCTGGGGCACAGCAGGACCATAAGCTGGGAAGCCACAGGTGAGGACTAGACACAAGTCCTGCACTCGAGTCAGGACATCTGTCTTTCACACAAGGAGGGGGCAGCAATTCTCAAACTACCCGGGATGGATTCCGAGGACTGGGCAAATAGGTAAACTTTCTGTGGGTGACGTGGCGGAGAAAGCCATTCCACATAGGGGGAGGGAAGCCTGGGACGAGAACCGTGGACAGACGCAGACGGCGTGCGGACGGCCGTGCGCTGAAAGGGCCTAGGAGCCACCACGGCCACAGGGGCCGGGAACGCACCGCTGCCGGGCCCTGCTTCCGAGCGCGCCCTCCCATCGAAGGGCCAGGGCCGCGTGGAGCGAGAACGAACACCAAGCCTTGGGGCTGGAAGCGTGTGACCATCCCGTGCTGCCAAAAAGTGACAAAGCGCTCAAACGAGGGAGACACGCTGCAAAGGCACAGCAGCCAGCTACAAGGAGCCTCCGGGAGCCAAATCCGGGACTTCTGAGCAGCAAGATCAACAATGACTAACACACCACAATCCAGAGAGTAAACTAAATATCCAAGGGCCCACACGGATATAAATAACTGAGTAAGTAAGTAAAGGAGAGAAACGGGACAGCTTTTCTTCAGAGGAGAAGGCCGACGGACGAACATGGAAGGAATGAGAAAAACAGAAAATCACCACGAGGCGGTCTCTACAGCAAGACTGCTACAGGCGAGAACCAGCCACGGATGCGAGAGCGCAGGAGTCGAAGGACGTTAGGAACGAGATCATCTCAAAGCGCGTCCGCACGAGACACTCAGCAGTCACAGAGGCACAGGCGGTGACCCAGCAGAGAAGCCTGGCAGGGGTCACCAACGGGGCCACCGGCCCTCGCTGCTCACGTGCCGCAGGAGCACGGCTGACGGACCCTCGGCCGCTCCCCGCCAGGGCTGAACACAGGGGCACCGGAGCGTGCGCGTCCCGTGGGGCACAGGCTCCTCCACCGGGCCGCTCTGCTTTAAGAGCTCCCCGCCGGCAGAGGCACACTCACACCTGTGCTGCGCAGCGCTCGGACTCCTCCTGTCCCCTCCCCGCAGCCGATCTCCTAGACATCACCCCCCGCCCCCACCCTGGCGACCGCCTCCATCCCATGATGCCAACGGACACCACCGGCGATGACAGGAACGGGAACCGAGGAAGCATCCCCACGGGAGACCGGGGAGACGGGCCCACCAGACGCACCGCGGGACAGTGGCCGATCCTGCACCCGGAACAGGACCGCGGTGCACAGTGGGGGAAACCTGAGCACAGTCTGGAGATCAGTGCATGGTCTCAGGGCAACATTCATCTCCAGGCTTTGAGGCCTGCACCACGTCACGTCAGATGCAGTCCTCGCGCACTATTTGTGAAACTGTGTTGTGCATCTAACAGCTTCAAATGAAGATTTCAAAATTAAAAGCAAAAAACAACTCTGACCAAAAACTCGTAACCTCAAACTAATCGTGAGAAAGCATCAGACAAACTTCCATCGAGAGGCAGGCTGCCTACAAAGGAGTAACCAGCGTTCCCCAAGGCGTCAGAGTCACGAGTGACAGCAAAGGACAGAGAGCCAAGGCTGGAGGAGGCTGGGCAGGCCGGGCAGGCCGGGCAACGAGCACAGGCCTGGACGCTGGCCGAATGGACATGGAGCACCGGGGCCCGGTCGCCTGGGGGCCAAGTCCGTGGGTCCCTCGCAGCACAGGGCTCTTCGCTGGCTTTAACGGGTAAAGTACCGTCAGCGAAGGTGCTGGCGTCGGGGGGGCCAGGTAAAGGGTACGTGGCAAACGCTTTACCAGTTTCACAAATTTCTGCAAACCTAAGATTATTTCAAAAGAAAGCTTTAGAAGTAAAAAGAAGAGGGGCGCCTGGGTGGCTCAGTCGGTTAAGCATCTGACTTCGGCTCAGGTCATGATCTCGCGGTTTGTGGGTTCTAGCTCCGAGCTGGGCTCCACGCTGACAGCTCGGAGCCTGGAGCCTGCTTCACATTCTGTCTCCCTCTCTCTCTCTGCCCTTCCCCCACTCGTGCTCTCTCTTAAAAATAAAATAAACATTAAAAAATATAAAAAAAATAAAACAAGGGGCGCCTGGGTGGCGCAGTCGGTTAAGCGTCCGACTTCAGCCAGGTCACGATCTCGCGGTCCGTGAGTTCGAGCCCCGCGTCGGGCTCTGGGCTGGTGGCTCGGAGCCTGTTTCCGATTCTGTGTCTCCCTCTCTCTCTGCCCCTCCCCCGCTCATGCTCTGTCTCTCTCTGTCCCAAAAATAAATAAAAACGTTGAAAAAAAAAATTTTTTTTTAAATAAAACAAAAAGAAGTTGGCAAATCAGTACTTTAAACCATCTGCGTTATCAGTAACAGAACGTGAGGACATGGAAGGCGGTCCAAGCGCGGCCGGGCAGCCCCCTTGCAGAAGCAGCAGCGTGAAGCCCCCCCCCCCCCGCCACCTGAGGGTCCCATGTCATGTGACCAGTGATCGGTTCCCGATCTGAGGCTGATATCCTGTGCGGAGGGAGAAGCACCCGCAGAGCCCAGGGAAGAGGAAAGGCCTAACTAAAGGAGGCACACCGACCTTGCCTGCGGTTTGTAGCTGTTGAGAATCTGATAGGCTCTGAGCAGATCCAGCTTGCCATGGCCTTGCTCGAACATATTGACACCTGGAAGCCTCCTGGCGGACGCGACGAGGGCCTGCTTCATGCTGGCCGGGTTCACGAGCTCTCGCTTCTGGACTGTGCTGGAGGGAAGATCACGTGTTTGCTCACGCTCGCTCAGGAGGAGGAGGGACATGGGACTACCCCTAATGTGTGTTCATGCAAACACGTGGCCTCGGACCTTGTGCTGCCTACAATGGGAGCTTCTGTGGGAAAGCTCGGGCAGGATGAGACGGAGAACATGTGCTCGTTTCTGCACCTGTCTCAGGGCTGACTACTTCTTAGCCTCCCACACGGCTTTATCCTAAATTTATCAGGGACACGTATGTTCCCCATGACTCAACAGACCTCAGAGGGTGTCGTTACAGGAGGCAAGAACAGGTAAGAGTTACCGGCTCCCCCGGGGAAGGGAGGCCTGCTGGTAAAAGGAAGGAGACAAGCTGGGACACCCCCTGGTGGCAGAAGGAAAGGAAAACAGACGGGTCCCCGAGAGCAGTCTGCAGCACGCGCCGGGGTCCAGCACCTGAGGAGGCCAACGGCCTCGGCCCACCTTTGTTGTTCTGGAGGCCTGTGTGCGAGACACGACAGGTGGACGAGGCCCGACAAAACCGGCCACACCTGAGGCCGGCCGGAGCCCTGCGTCATCAGAACGCACCTGGACAAAAGAACGCACGGCTCTACCTGGCCAGGAACTTAGTAACACACGGGCATCAACGACCAGGACATTAACACGCTCATTTTTGTATGTCTGTGTGTCATACGTACAAGTAAATTTTAACTCCCAAGTACAAAGGAAAACAGACTTTCCTCAGTTTGTGAATATCTTTCTACGATGGTGGCCGGTCTTGGAAGTGTGGGCGGAATTTGATAGCCCTGGATGGAAAATCTGAGGTGAGCAGAGAAAGAGGAGGTGAGATGGGATGGACTCTTTTTCTTTTTCAGGTTTATTTATTTTTGAGACAGAGCCAAGCAGGAGAGGGGCAGAGAGAGGGAGACACAGAGTCTGAAGCAGGCTCCGGGCTCTGAGCTGTCAGCCCAGAGCCTGACGCAGGGCTCGAACCCATGAGCCATGAGATCGTGACCTGAGCCGAAGTCGGACGCTTCACCGACCGAGCCCCCCAGGTGCCCAGGGTGGACCCTCAATGACAGAACAAAGGGCTGCTAGAAGTTCAGGAGCCACCACAAGCCCCCACCCCAGCGTGAACAGGCCAGACCAACAGCCAGGTCCTGCTTCCTCCGGAGCGCTGCGCGGCTGGAGGCGAGCTGACACGCCCCAGGCACGTTTCTGAGCTCCCACAAGTGGCACTTTTATCTGCCGCAGGGGCAGAAGGAAAGCAAAAGGCGTCTCTGATGCTGGAAGCAGCTGTCTTTAGAGAAGCTGCTAGAAACAGAAGCCTCGTCCCCCACCTCCCCGCCTGCCTCACGGGGAGGGGTGTGCCGGGGTCAGCAGTGCGGCCGAGACCTCAGCCCCGGCCGCAGTCACAGCTGGCGGGGACGGAGCCAGGGTCTCTGTTCCCATAAGCACCAGGGTGGCCACGAGGAGCGCTAGAGACACGTTCCCCTCGGCTGAGCGTGCGAGCCCGAGCGCACCTGGTACCCACAGTCCACCTGCCTTCCCCTCCTCCTTTCTGCATGCAACGAGGATGAAGGAAACAGCTGGCAAAAAAGGAGGGTTTCTGGCACGCGTATGGTTATTCCCCAGAGACCACTCTGGCCAGGGTCAGCGTTTTCAGGAATCTGGCCCTGACCTCTAAGGAGAGCATGGGAAAAGGAGAATGGGGTTGGAAATCTCCCTTCATCAAAGATGACTAATTAAAACACAAAAAAATCCCAGGCATTAGAAGCTAAACTCAACAGTAACTTTTTAGAGAGGATTTTAAACATAAACACGTTTACTACCATTTCCTTGTTTTACTTTAATTTTAAACACAGAATATAGTAACTTTCAAATATACGGTTTCCCATTACCACAATACAATAGCTCAGCTAAAGCCTCATCTAAGTAGAGAGTGATCTGAGGGGAAAATACAAAATATATTCTAGCTCCAAAGACATCTCTTTGTAGCTTTGAGAACAAGGAACACAGCCCACCTAAGTCAAAGCACATGAGCGTCAATTCTGGTCAATGGTCTTTAAGAAAGTCTTCCAATTTCAATATGTGCAAAATCAAGGAACAAACACTAAGCTCTAATCCAGCGATGAGGGATTCAATGAGACAGAGAATAAATAAATTACATAAACTGTCAGTCCCACCGCCTGATGAGCCAGCTCCTTAGCTAACAGAGGACGTTAAGAAGTGATCCTCAAGGAAATGAGGAATATGGCAGGAAAGTATCTGTTTGTTCCCTGCCTGATATACACTCGTTCTGATATAACAACTACAACTGTGGCACAAATTCAGTCTGTTACAAACAAAATAAAAGGAGGCCCAGGGTACATGGGGAATCCCAGCTCTTCCTCCATAGTGCTGTGAACCTAAAACCACTCTTAAAACACAAGTCTTTAACAAAACGAACCAGAACAGGGGCGCCTGGGTAGCTTAGTCGGTTAAGCATCCAGCTCTTGATTTCAACTCAGGTCACGATCTCAAGTCTTCACGGGTTCGAGCCCCGCATCAGGCTCCGCGCACTGACTGCGTGGAGCCCGCGTGGATTCTCCCTCCTTCTCTCCCTCCCTTTCTCTGCCCCTCCCCTGCTTGCGCTCTCAAAAATAATAAACGGAAACGACCCAGAACAAAAACAGACACAAACACGGTAGCAGGCACTGTGCCCTCACACACTGCCTCACGATCACACTTCACAGGATGTTCACACGCCTGTCACCTCTGCCACGTGTCCCCTACACGGAACAGGGTGGACATGGGGACAGAGAGGCGCAGCAAGGTTCGCGGGGCGCTCCCGACCCTCAAACCCAAGCTGGTGACGAGCGCGACTCCGCTCGTGGTCTGCCAGTATCACGTTCTCTTCACTGGGCGCCACTCACCTCACCAATAAGGTGACCGCCCCGGCGACCACCGGAGAGGCCACGCTGGTCCCCGACAGGGCTCGGCAGCCCCCCTTCACACCGGATCCCCTCACTCCGGCACCGTAGGTGACAATATCGGGCTTCACACGGCCGTAGCCTCCTGGGAGTTCCTACAAACGAAAGCAGTTGGTCTCTACCACTGGCACGCGGCTGCACGTGGTTCCGAGGGGACAGACCCAGACCAGAGACAGGACTGATTCACAGGCAGCGCGACCTTACTAGCACGCTGGCTCTGGTCCAGAATTCACTGCGATAGAAAAAAATCAGCCGAAACGACAACGTAGAAAATAATTTTTGGCACGTTTTATACTAACCGCTACAAAAGACTCAGGTCATAAAACAATTAAAAGCGATTATTTCAAATTCTCCAAGACCAGAAACTGGAAATTGCTCTATCTCTAAACTAAAAATTAGAGACACGTTAAAAAGATCAGGAAATTAAAATCAAAAATTAAAAAAGGAAACTGTTTCTTTACAGGGAATAATACTGAAGACTTCAGTTGGGATTTCAGAGGGGAAATCCACATGTAACTGCAGGAGTAACTCAAGGTTTTAACTGAGTACTCTTGCGGTGCCCGGGAGCTCAGTGGGTTAAGCGTCCGACTCTTGATTTCGGCTCAGGTCACGATCTCGCGGTTCGTGAGTTCGAGCCCCGTATTGGGCTCTGCGCTGACGTGCGGAGCCTGCTTGGGATTCTCTCTCTCTCCCATCTGTCTCTGTCCCTACACCACTTGCTCTCTCCCTCAAAATAGACTTAAAAAGTATTTACAAAAAAAAAAGATTTTAACGGAGTACTCTCTTGAATTTCCTGGAAATGGAGGCAAAACGTGAATTACAACAGGATCTTACATCGTGTAAGAAAGAAGTACAGCAAGTTGAAGTGCCAAAACCTTTCCTGGCACTCCAACACAAATCGACACTGGACCCGTATCCATGTGGGGCACTGAGCAAAGGTGCCTTCGAGGGCAGCTCTGCAGACCCGTCAGGAACAACGCTCACAACGCCACTACAAAACAAGGCCTGGGGAAAGGCCAAACACGTGGCCCAGATTCACAGCCCCGGGAGAGGCCGGGAGGAGGACCCAAGTGCTGCAGCTAACTTCACATCCAACCCTGTTCCGGGGGGCTGTGTTGGGGGGGGTGGGTAAAGCAGGACGATTCAGAGGCACAGTTAAACCCCAAGTATCTGAATTAATGAACTTTGTGGAGTTACTTCCATTTTTCCAGCTAAATATACTGATTTGCAAGGCGGCAGAGCCGATAAGCTGCTCTCACTGGCTTCTCCTGCTTCCTGACACCAGAAAAACCATGCCACCCGGCACGGAGGACTGCTCACCTTTCCCCCAGGTAGGACGGGGGGGGGGGGGGGGGGGGGGTGAATCCGACCAACCTAAAAGTGAGTTACTCAGAGGTCAGTTACAAAGAGGCGGCCCCAGAAGCACCACTTGGAACCAGCCCCTGCCTAGCATGTCACCACGAAGCGGCAGACGACAGAGGGGCCAGACCTCTTGTGGGCAGGCACCCACACCTCGGCCTCCTCCCCAGCGGCTTTCTGTGCGCGCACCTACGCACACACCCACGCACACACCCAGGGCTCGAACACAGACGGTTCCGTGTGCCACATCCCACTGGTGAAGACAAGCCTACCCAGGTCGTCATTCCCCTTGAAGAGAAGCGGGCGATGTTATCCTCAAAGTCAATGCCGCCCACTCCAATCACGTCCATTTGGTCAGCAGGGTTATTCAGAGTGCTACAACGAGACACAAAAACACAAGGGAAGAGAGGTAATTTAAAAAATGTTTTTCTTAAGTTTATTTTTGACAGAGACAGAGCACGAGCATGAGCAGGGAGAGGGGCAGAGAGAGAAGGAGACACAGATTCCGAAGCAGGCTCCAGGCTCCGAGCTGTCAGCACAGAACCCGATGCGGGGCTCGAACTCACGAACTGTGAGATCATGACCCGGGCCAAAGTCGGACACTTAAACGACTGAGCCCCCCAGGTGCCCCGAGAGGTAATTTCAAATGAGTCATTCAGGTAAGGACCAATACTCCCAGAAATACCCGAGATGGCGTTACGTTCTCCTGAGGCTCCTCATGGCTGTCCAAAGGCCACGCTCTCTGCCACCTGTGTGCTGGGCCAAGGCCATCATCTCGTACACGGAGCACCTTCTCTCTCTTTCCCTCCATCTCAACCTATCACCCGGCGGCCCAAGACGCACTTCACCCTCGTGCTTCTGCAATCTGAGGAACCCTTCCTCTGACCAGCACGAGACTTCACGCGATCATGACCAGCACCCACTCACACGTTCTCATTTCACTTTCAAACTTTCCCAGGGTGTGCGTCCTGTCCCCACCAGATCCCACACTTCTCTGCCACCTTCAGGAAGTCACGGTTCTCAACTGATCACCTGCACGGTGCTTCCCTTCCTCCCAGGGAACCCAGGAACGACCCCCTAGGCCCTCGTCCTGAGCCCCTCACAGGCCAGACAAGGTGCAGAGGAAAACCACCTACTTCTCCTTAATACCTCAAGTGCACAGATCTGCAAAGAAATCAGAGTGAAACAAATCACAGCAACACAACGTAAGTCAAGATGAGGCCGAAGTGCTTGAAAACCACAAAGAAAAGCGTGGACGTGATTAGGCAACGACAACCCCCTGCAGGTTCCTGAATAAGAAGACTGCTAGAATCCATCTGACGAGCAGGAACCGACACCGAGGAAGAAGAAGGAAGGTACTGCTCCCGGGGGCTCCGGGTTCACAGTGCCCTCCGTTGGAGGCCGTCCTCCCGAGCACGGTGGCCTCGGGCCTCCGTGACGGGCAGCGAGGCTGAGGCCCAGGGACGGGAGGCCCCCACGGCCTGTGCTGTCCCACAGCATGACCCCACATCGCCCCGGTGGGACACAGGTTGGATTCTGGGGGGGTGGGGGGCAGAAATGGGAAAGGCGGCCAAAGGGAAACACGTGAAACGGGGAAACGAGAAAACCGGAGGCGATGACCCGGTACCGGACGCTCCTCGTGGTGGAGCCGCAGCTCGGGGATGCTGACGCCCGTCACCCTGCGGGTCACACACGGCACAGACGCCCGGCAGCACAGCCGCTCCAGAACCCTGGGCCCCCGCACAAGAGGATGGCATCACTAACAACTACCAGGCCGGGACCCTGCCACCCACAGGCAGTTTCTGACCTGGACAAACATCAACCTCATACGGTGCGGCCTGACCCTGCGCCCGGACCCTCTGTGTAAGTCCGTCAGCCCTCACGGCCTGGCGCGCGCGCCCAGGGATGTCGCCGCACGACGCGGCGAGTGACGCGGGGCCGCCGCGCGCACGTCCTCCCCCCCTACTGGGAATGCGGAGCAGGGGAGGCGGCCTCTGCCTTTCCTCCTCCTCCTCGGTGGTTACCTCACGCCCTCCGCACGGCACCCAACCGCGCACATCCCGGGAACCCGACCAGGAGGAAGACACGCGTCCCGCTGCAGAAGCGTGTCAGGGCCAGAGACGACTTAGGCACATCACGCGGAATACAAACCGGAGCCGCGGGGGAGAGCCAACAGCGGTCCCTGAGCAGACACGGGCGTACTGCCTACGACCCCCCGGCCGACATCTCGCCTCCCACGCCGCTTCAGCTCACCGTGACGACCCGGCACAAGCGGTCCCCTCTGCTCCCCTCCGACCGGCCCCGTGTGTCAACCCTCAGAGGCCATCGGGTGTGTCACACCACCCGCACTTTCATCTCCGTCAGCCCTGCTGCGTCTGAACCCCGTCTTTCCTAAGAAGGCACCCGTCCCGTTTACCGCCTCACCCCCGGGCCTCGCACAGAGCGGGCCTCGCTAAATACTGCAGAATCCACTCCTTTCTAGCAGCTTTACTTTTCTGGGTGTTTTGGTTTGTTTTTTTTAAGTAGAACAGAAACTGCAGGCCTCCAAACTGATCACGGCAAAATAAGAAAATAAACAGACAAACAAACACAAACAAGACGGGCCTGAGCTGACCAGTGAGGCAGTGGGTGGTGGGCACCTGGTTCGTCGCACGGTCTGGCTGGTTGTGAGCGGAACGTTCCCACGATACAGAGCTTCAGACAGACGGACACAGAGTCAGACCACAGATCTACAGTTATTTGAGGGGGAAAGGCACCTCCAACTCATCCCTGTGGGGAATACTTACCCGTATAGAGGCCCATCATTGCCAATAGCAGAAACCATGATTACGTTGTTAGCCGTTAATTCCCACACCTACGGGACGAGCAAACATTTAATTATGAAAACATACCGCTCTCAAACAATCAACACAGAACTATCCAAAAATACCTACGACTCCTAAAAATAATCCTCGAAAAAGAAGGGTGCCCTCGAACACGTAACACTAGACCCTCGCAGGCATGGATGTTTGCCAAACGGCGTTTTCGCGGTGCTGAGAAAACGGGCCTCATCACGGGCCTGAGAAAACGTGTCCATCGCGGGCCTCACGATGGACACGGAGGAGCCCACTCTCCGCGCAGGTGCAGAAAGGCGCTGTTCGGAGCAGAAACCAACACGGCACAACGTGCGGCCTCCAACACAAGTCCCCGAAGCTCACGCCACCGCCCATCGTCCTCACTAGGCAATTGCCTCGCGGGTGAGGGGCCACCAGCACAGCAGGGACGAAGCGCTCAGAGCAGAAGCCATCATCAGGAGCACGGTCCTTTGTGCGGGGACACGACCCACCTTGTCGACGAAGGGATGGTCCATGAAGTCGGGGCCGCCGATGCTGAGGTTCAGCACATCCACCTTCTTCAGGATGGCGTAGTTGAAGGCGTCCAGGAACCAGGAGGTGTAGGATACCTAGTTCAATGGCCAAATACGACTTTAGGGGCCTCAGGGAGCCTCCAGGTGCCACAAGAGGGTTTTGTTGCTAAGGGCAGAGTACAACCTCTGAAGCAGCGTGATGCGTTAACTTCGATTTCAGAAATAAAAACCAAGAACAAAACAGTGCTCCGAAATATAAACTCTGGCACCTGGAAATTCTTAGTCCCTGCAGCTGGACTCGAGGGAGAGCCGCGTCCTGAGGGTGGCTTGTCTCTCCGGGTTGAACGTCCAGCTCCTCAGCTTAACGTACACCTGCCGGGGTGAACCCCCAACCCTGTAACTGCCCCTCCTTCAGAGGATTTATCCTAAGACACTTCCCTTTGAGAGTTTCTACGTAGGTTAACGTATTTGTCGAGGTTCTTTATTCCTCAACAGACTGAAGGGCAAACCTCATAAAAAAGTTATTTCATAAAATTATTTCTCTGATATTCCATTTCCTGGCAGAGTCAAATGGCTTTCTGTATCACCGTTCAGATGTTTTTATAAAATACTAAATTAAACTTCTAGTACAAAAGGGATTTAAGTATTTGTTTAAGAATTTAAGATTTCTGTTTCTTAAAGGCTTTTAAAAACAAAACGTGTTTACGTTTGCTTGTACAGGCAAAAAAAAATTCCAGGAAGAGGCGATACATGAAACGGAGAAACTGTCATGGGGGAGACGTGAGGTCTAAGGGAAACCCCCTGCGGGCCGGGAAAAGGTTGGGGGGATTTTCCCCGTGTTGCCTTCAGATATTTTTGAGCTATTTACCATGTACGCAAAAATAAAACCTGAAAAGTAAGTAAACACGAAGACCCTCCCCCGTTCTATAAATATTTAGGAGGCGAGGAAGCGGGGTCGGGAAGCACACTGCCCAGCGTGACACCGGGGGCCGTGGTACGGAGCCGGCCCTCGAGCCCGTCACCACACAGCAGGGGTGGCAAACACCAACGTGCCCTTCTTCTCTCGTCTAGGAAGCACAACGTGCCCACGGACATGGGGGCCCAGGGGCCCAGGAAGGAATGAGACGGGGACGAACCACCACGGCCCTCGGAATGGGGTCTTCAGGGTTCGCGGGAGGCCGACGGAGGTGTGGTGGCAGAAGGGCGAAGCCACACGGAAGGGGCAGTGGCGGGACGGCAGGGCCCGTGGGAGACACGGGAAGGGGCTCGGCATCGAGGCGGCTGCTGCTTCTAAATCAGCGTGTGTCCTCCCACGTTTTACTTTCTACGTTTCGGTATCAGCTCCTCAAATTTTGGGAGTCCTCGGAAACACCTACCTGGTTATTGGTAAAGACCCTGAAAATATGAAGTTCTGCATCCGGAGCAAAGCCTTGGCATTCCCGCATGCTGGCTATCACACCTGCCACAAACGTGCCGTGGCCCAGCCCTGGAGACCAAGAGGAGAACGGTCGTAAAACACAGCTGATCGCATGCGCTGAGATACAACATATGGAGCCGCCAATTCAAAGGGGCTCTCTTGCCCCGAGCCCCGGACCGACCGAGCCACGCCACAGCCGCCTCGATTCTGGGCACCCCGCCCCCTCCCAGACGGGCGGGAAGTGCTCCTCCGCCAGACAGCCCTCGCTGCTCACACTCTACCCCCCCGACAGCCCGGGATGGTGACACGTTTCTGCCCAAAGGCACACGAGCTTGGGTTTGTCTCAGTGACCGCTGCACCGGCTGTGGGATCAGCACACGGAAAACCGTACTCTTAACCCATAAAACTGAGGGCAGGAGCGAGGGACAAAGACCGGGTCACGCCACGGCATCGCCACCCACCGTCGTCCAGTGTTCGCTCGTTGGTCCAGTTGGTTCTCTCCTTCACGTTTTTGAAGTGGGGGTGCTTCTCGCTCAGCCCAGTGTCAAAAACAGCAACCCTCACGTTAGCGCCTGATTCCAAAACACAAGCAAGCGTGATCGTGTTTGGACAAATCATCTTTTTGGATTTTGTCCATAAAATCTACTCCTCCTGGGGACTCCGAGAGAATGACCTGTCACAGAGGCCCAGAGCCCGCCCTGCGCGAGTCAGGTCAGGCGCTCCAGGGAAACCGGTTGAGCCAAGACGAGGAAAAGGGGATGCTGGGGGGAGGGGGGAGGGGGGGTACCATTCATCTGCGGCTAACAAGACTCGAGGTTCTCGGGGCGTGTCTGGGGACACCCCTCAACTGTCTCCAGGGCTCCGTCCTCCACAAAGGAGTGGTTTCCCCCAGGTCTCCATGCCCTCATCTCCTCAGAGAGGCCACGGAGAGCGAAGGCCACCAACAGGGAACACACGCTCAGGAGAGGGGACACTACTCCCAGGCCTTCACGGACGCTGCTCGCTAATGACCTCTGACACAGGGGCTGCCGGAGGCAAGCGGGGACGATCACATTTTAAGGAAAAGCACTATACTGTGCACTTGGCTATACTTCGGACACGGGCCAAAAGCTGTGGGCACGGATGTTGAGACGGATACTGCCAGATCAAGAAATTCTAGAGACTAAGTAAAAAATATAGGACCTTCGTGGTATTTAACAGCTAAGAGACGTCAGGAAGGTGGGGTCTTTCCGGTGTGAGAGCTGCATTTACGTATGGGCGTTACGTGCAGCAATCGATCACACGGAGACAACCGACACCTACTGCTTACCTACTGCTTACGTCTAAATGATGCACACGTTATCTCAAAAACCACTTGGCTTAGAGGGATAGAAAATGCTCTTCTGATTAGAGAGAATCTGTTCTGTGAGGAATTCTCATCCTAAAAGGAGAAAACCACGAGGTGACGCTCACTTAATAAAAGGTCAGTCTACCAGGCGTGAGCGTCTAAGTGTCTAGGATATTCTGCAGGGCGGGAGCTGAGGAAATCAAGGGAGACGTAAGGGTCTCCAAGGCTGGGGGGACACGGAGAAGGACCCCGAGACCAGCATGACAGATGGGGGCTGGAGAAACTTCTGTCTGGGTCAGGGTACGAGCCCCACAGTAGTTAGGAGAGGAGTTTTCTGCCGTGATCCATCAGTGAGGAAAAGCCACACTGGTTGGGAGTTTTAGTTCCCAGGAGGTGGTCCCCAGTGCCATACGCAGCCTGTACCCCGCGGAGCAGACAGTACAGAAACGATACAGGAAAGACGGACAGAGCGGCCACAGAGACAGACGCCCGCGCAGCAGAAGGCAGAGGGGGCAGCGGCGGGGGGCAGGCGCGGGGACGGAGGCACCCACCTGTGTAGCCCATCTGCCACAGCACGTCTGCCTGCAGGGTCTGGGCCACCTGGCGCGGGATGGCCCTCAGCAGCCGCCGGCTCGAATGCCTTCCCGTGGCGTGCCAGAACCCGGAGCCCAGGGACAGGCTGGCTCTGCGCAGGGGCCGGGACGACTGCCACTTGCGGCTCCACCGGGTCTCGTTACAAGGCGCTGCGGGGTCGGCGAGAGCCAAGGGGACAGGGGTCAGAAAAGGAGCCGCTCGGCAGCGACCCGGCAGCCAGGAGGGAAAGAGGACGACGGCCCCTGGACGGCCCGGGGGGCGGAGGGGCGGTCTCTCCCTGCGGCTGCACCGACGGGACGTCGGTCCGCGATCCTTATTCTCCCCCAACAGTCCTCTGCCCGAGATTTTCTAACTGACGGAAGGCACAGCGGGGCCGATAAAATAACGTTTAAAGAAATAAAAGTCCATCACGACTGGGGCGGCTGGGTGGCGCAGTCAGTTAAGCGTCCGACTTCAGCCAGGTCACGATCTCGCGGTCCGTGAGTTCGAGCCCCGCGTCAGGCTCTGGGCTGATGGCTCGGAGCCTGGAGCCTGTTTCCGATTCTGTGTCTCCCTCTCTCTCTGCCCCTCCCCCGTTCATGCTCTGTCTCTCTCTGTCCCAAAAATAAATAAACGTTGAAAAAAAAAAAATCCATCACGACTAAAACTGGAAAAATAAGATTTGCCTGATTTTTCCTCAGCAACTGGTTCTCATTGAACCAGAAGGTTTAAAACAAACAAACAAAAAAAAAAAAAACAAGAAAAAGGCCACTGACCACTGACCACTGGTGATGGGTACCAGCACTGGGCTTCTGGGACAACAACAGACACGCGAGCCCATCAGGCCGGTCTCTGGTCAAACATCAGTAGGACCTTTTCCCAAGTGTATACTGCTCCCGACCCTCAACGTGCCGACCAGAGTGTCCCCAGTGTCCCCTTTCAAACAGCAAAACCAGAAAGGAGTCGGGGGGTTTCTGAGGACGATGAGCTGAGTCGTATCTGGATTTTGCCGGTGGACAGCCGGCTGCACACTTACCAACGCCTGCCAACCTGTGCGCTGAAAACCATGAATTTCACTATCTGTAAATACTTTGTTGAAGATGGAAGAAAAAAGCAAAAGAAACACCACGAAAGCCATCCTTACCTTTCAGGACCCCGGTACCATGAAGAAAAATTGCATCTCGAATCAGTTTTCAGAAGAGCACATCCACACTACCACTGAAGTTTTTGTGTTTTTTTCAAACGTTTATTTAAGAGAGAGAGAGAACGTTGGGGGGGGGGGGAGGAGCAGAGAGAAAGGGAGAGAGAGAATCCCAAGCAGGCCCTGCGCTGTCAGCACAGAGCCCAACGTGGGACACGAGCCCACCAACTGTGAGATGACCTGGGCTGGAATCGAGCTGGGACGCTTAACCGACAGAGCCACCCAGGCGTCCCTCGAGTTCTGTCTCTATAGCAAACAACTCCTTCTTATTCCTGTCTCATCAGGCTCCCCCATGAAAGTGTAGGGAGCCAGAAAAACATATAATCTTGTCAATCCCATTAAGTAATTCTTTGCACAGAGCAACGGAAATTATTCCGCACTCGACGCGCCACGGTGACTCTGCTCTCGGAGCCCACAGCGTGGGGCCACACCGGGGGTGCCGACAGCAGAGCAGTGCCGTCTACGCGATGCAGACCAGACCCCCACCTAGGCAATGAGCTCGGCTCCGGGCTTCCCTGTGGAAAAGCAATTTATTAGGAGAACCGGACAGTACTGGAAGGAAAGCAGTTAAAAGGGTGAGTGCACTTGAACCCGCATCACTGCGGGGGCGGCTGACAGATCTGGGGAGGAGAATCTGCCAAGGGCAGCCCCGTGGACTCTTCGCAGTATAAGCACTGCCGTGTGGAAACAGGATAGCTCTATCTTACAGCCAGGGACAGAGCCAGGGATGGGATCCAGGGTGGGACACATTCCAGCCAAAATAAAGCAGAGCCTCTGAACAACAGAGCCAGAGAAATAAGCAGCATTTCATGTCTATTCACATCCTGCACATGCTGCTAAGCTCTCACACGTGCACGATTTTCCTTCATTTCTGTGAGAACCCTAGGAGACAGGGGGCCTTTCTTCTGTCTGCTGGACGAGAAGAGTGGAAGCTGGAAGGAAAGGTGCTTCCCACACAAGGCAGCAGATGACGACAGGCCGGCCCGTGAGGCGCGTGGTTCCCGCTCGCGCTGGCAAGTGCCACACCTGACGACCAGGGCGGAGGGCGCACGGAAGGGAACCCGACCCTGAGATTCTATGACTGCTATGCTTAAATTAGAAATTTCCACGTTTCTTGAAACGTTCTGGAGCTGTCTACGCTAAAAAGGTACAATGCACGTATCTGGCTAACTGTACGAGGTTTGCTTTGTTTTTATCTTCCTGAATTGTTTTGAGGTTTTAAAGAGAAAAGGCATTACAAAACATCTGGACCGGTACAAAGAGCTCGAGGAAGTGAGACCCCCGAACTATGCAGCCGCCCTGAGAGCCGGCTTGTCCCGCTACGTGCACATGAGCTTGGCTCCCCCAACGCCTGGTGCTGTTTCTAAACCTCAGTGGCTCTCGGGCCTAGCACCTGACGGACAAAGGGAGAAAAGCAAAATTTTATTTCCTTCCTTCCCATGAAAGAAATGACAGTAAATGATACCGGAACTCACGATTTGTTACCCTAGTTTATGACAAATGGGAAAAAAAACTTTGGTAATAAGTAAGCTTTGGAAAACACTATGTAATAAATAAGCAATTCAGTACTGAAGAACAAACTCTATCTTGACAAGCCCAAGTTACCGACAAAGGGGAAGGAGTAAGCCCTCGAGCTGAAAGGACAATCATCAAACTGCTGCCGTCCTCACACCCGCAGAGCTGAGGGCTCAAAGGAGGGCCAGCTAACCTGGGCAAGGTCAGGAGGTGCTCAGAAAAACAAAGTGAAACCCAGAGAAAGGATGTTTTACAAGATTCCTTAAAAACAAACACACAAGGGTGCCTGGGTGGCTCAGCTGGTTAAGCATCTGACTCTTGATTTCGGCTCAGGTCACAGTCTCGCGGTTTGTGAGTTCAAGCTCCGTATCGGGCTCTGCGCTAACGGTGCGGATCCTGCGTAGGATTCTCTCTCCCTCTCTCTACGCCCATCCCTGCCTCTCAAACCAACCAACCAAAAAAAACCCAACTTAAAAAAACCCCACACCGACAGAAGCACATCACAACCCAAGAGAAGAGTCAAAGACACCGTCTCCCACTTCAGGACGGAGGGACGCAGGGCCTCAGGTCTGCAGGTGCCGAGGGGCGCCGGGTGAAAATCCCTTCCAGCAGCAGCAAGGACCACCATCGTCCTCCGCTGAAAACTGGCAGATTTCTTCCCACCAGAACAGCATGAAGCCTGTTTTTCGTTGTTTAAATTCCTGGCAAGAAGACATTCACAACTGACGAAACTAGATGAAGGGACTCGGGTATCAAACCATTTCTCTGCTATTCTGCCAGTGTGGAACGGTGCACGGGAAGGTCAGGGGCAGGGTGGTGGGGCGCATCACCTGTGAAAATGCACGTTCTCTCTCTGAACCCACGTGAGGCAGAAACCGACAGAGACGAGGTCATAATACTCACACTCCGCGTACTTGAGCGAACGAAAGACTTTCCGCTGGGGTGTCACCCGTTTGATGTTGGGATGATCTTCAAGGGTTAGCAGCCCCGCTTTCTGTTTTTCTTTTATCTGAATCACCTCAAAATCACTAGGGTAGTCACTGGATGGGTTGTTTCGAGGAATGATTCTCCAGTTGTCTATTTCACTGCTCTTCAGGGCGCTTGAAATAAAAGAATTTCTAGCTTTGGCTGTGAAGTATCCATTGAAAGCCACAATATATTCTGAAATCAAGGACCACAAATAAAAATGAGAATTTACGGCCATGTATTACAATGGAAGATTGTAGCTAGGCTACCATCTCTTAGGTAAAAGAAAACTTTACAGATCCCAAAACCTACGGTACGAGCAAGACCGAAAGCCTGGTTTAAATGCCCTGGATGGCAGCTTCCGGAGCCCTGAGTTAAAACGATCTGTACGAATCCCCTGACATCACACAAAATTGGATACCTGTGCTATTTTTCAAAAAGCTAGTATTAACCCAAGTTCAAACATGTGGCAAAGAGATGCGTATAAGTTTTTGGAATACAAAAAAGGGATTCAGAGATAAAGGTTCAGTTTTATTTTACTGAAACAGTAACAAAATTTCAAGTGGATTCTAGCAGACTACTGGTTTGTTCACATCTGGCCTCCCCACACAAGCAGTCAGCACCTCCCAACTCCCCACCCTCAGCAGCTACAACGGCATCTGTTCCCAAGAATCAGGTTTTAGGGAACTAATTCCGAACGCCAATCTCCTTGCCTCGCAGAAACTACCTATATTGGGAAAGCAAATTTCAGTAGCGCGAACATCCAAGCGCTGTGAGCTCACCTCATTTAAAATTACTGTGGAAAAGAGGGAAAGGTCTTTTTTGACAAAAGCCAATGTTTGAAATTAAGTTTAAAAAAACGAGGGGGGGGCTAACATTTAAAACCTCATTACCATATTCCACGACCGTTGAGGAGAATTCCACCTTCAAAGTCAGGTGGGAACAGCCAGGGCACGGGGCCTTTTCAGAAGCCTTCTTCTCCAGTCTGTCACCCAGATGTCTCTTCCCACAGAGCAAAACCACTAGCAGAAGCAGCCAGATGTTGACAAGCTTCATGGTCATAAATGAATATGGTCATAAAACCTCATATATTCAAATCGCACTTTTTTCTTCCTGGATTATTAGTCAATTTTTGTCTCGGCGAAGAGCCGAAACATCATTGATCGGCCGTTTTACAGTCTTGTCCGACGTAAATAAAAGTTAAATTTCATGGCCTTTTGTGGTTTGGCCTGAAAAGAGGCTTTCATTTCTTTCTTCGTTTCTTCTCCATCTTGGGCCTCAGGCGCCTCTCACTGCGGCCCAGACAAGTGAGTCCTACACGCCATCTGCAGCACAGAACCACAGTCGAGCGGGCGGCGGTCACTCGGGGCGCCCTGGCGGCCTGCAAAACACAGCGAGCCGGGCGGAGGCCAGGGCCCAAAGGTGCCCAGTGAGGACGCGAGACAGACGAGCACGGGCGCGCGACACCTTACCGTTTCTTTCTTTAGTTACTGCTCACTTCTTCCCGGGGAAAAGGAGATTGAAGACGGCATCAAAGATAAGAAAGGACACGGAGAAGAAGGGGCATGGCGGGCAAGGCCAGGAACACTGCCCACCCTCGCGGCCAGATGGGAGGAGGGACCCCACTCCTGCTGCAGACCATCCTCCTCACTCGCAGCCCGTCCTCCCCAGGCTCCTCCCCAAGCCCCTACATTTCTCCAACTCTTCAGGCAGGAGCGTGGTATACAGCCTAACCTTCTACTGTAAAGTAACACCTAAGAACAAAATACGAGTCAAACACTTGCCAGTCTTTTAAAAAACTATGCTGCAAAGTTACTTAAATGACACCTTTCTTCTGCCAAGTCTATGAAGAGAACACAGAAGGGTTTCCACAGTCACTGAATTTATTTTACATGAAGCCTCACCTTGAAGAAATCTAAGCTACTAAATAGGTTATAAAACCAGATCACCTCTTTACTGGAAAATGATACAGGAGGACAGCTTGTGGGAGAAAGTGCTGCCAGAGAAAAGTGTCATCGGAGTGTTAAATTTCACACAGGCACAGATCCCTTCCCAATACCTGAATGGCAGGAGAAATGATCATTCTTCACAACGAAATATGGAGCAGCAGTAAAACATACATACACACACACACACACAGCGATAGCATGCCCAGAAAAATCCCACTGAGTTTTCACTGATCCCACCAGAAACATAAATAATCCAGCAAGGGGAACACAAATCAACGAAATAAGACAGGCCTCACACTGCTACCTGTTTCTAAACACACACACACACACACACACACACACACACACACACACACAGGACCAGGAGTCAGCCCCTTTAAAGAGAGGTACCAAATTATTAAAACCCATTCCTCAGGCAGAAATCTGGTGTTTTAGAGCAACAAGGACTTTGTGGTTTCTGGAGCTATTTGTATGTGCATCTATACACAGGAAAATACTCATAAAGCTAGAGTATCTAAAGAAGTTTGGAAAGTTTAATATTTAGGATTTCACTGCTGTCACAACACACGATCCTGAAAAGCAGGCCTTCTCTGGCCCTGGAGACCATGGCTGGTTGAACAGAGCTCGTCAGATGGAAATGAAATTTTATAAGTTATTTCCATATCAACACGAAGAACAACAATGTGAATGCCAACCACAAGAAAAAAGAAATTAAAACCAAAGATCAGAACAGAAAGACCAAAGGAAAGCAACAGGGGACACCAAATAAGCCACAATCCACTTGGGAGTGAGCCCCAATTTTTATTTACACTTGACACATGCAGTGATGAGATATCACAGAATACAATTACATGAAGCATATACCTCACTTTATTACAGTATTACTGGTCAAAGAAGACAGAGCTCATCACTGGTACTAAGAGTTCTCATGTTATATTAAATGAACTTATAGTGAAAAAGATTTAAATAGGTCTCTCATTCAATTAAGGCAAGTTTTAAAAAAAAAAAAAAAAAAAAGAAATCCCTTCACGTCTCCTGCCTCAAGCCAAACAATCTAAGACGTATTTGGACTACACATTACAAATATTAGCAAGCGATACTAGTGAGCAAACCTTAGACCTAACTGTGCCAGAGCCACTTTAATTAAACCTGATCCAAAATAATTCGACCACAGGTACAGACAGCGACCTCATACCATCTAGCCCACATCGAAGAGATGGCTGATGTTCTTGTGCAAGTGAGGCAGGCGACTGACTTTGAAAGACAGAGAAATGGGAAGAAAAGGTTAAAGGGGTTTTAAACTTTAAAAACGCCTAAGGTAATAGGCTCTCTCCCAAACAGAAAAATTAAACTTTTTAGGTTCTGGAAAATGGGACACCGCAGTATACCTAAGCTGTTCTGCCTATGTTTGCCCAGGACACCATACAATTTCGTATCGTGCTCTCCAAGTGTCCAGTGTGGCCCCGCAGAGAGGCCAGAGATGAACGCCAAGGGCTAAGCAAAGCGCGGGCCACCACCGCAGGAGCATGCACGCGCGGGGCCACGACACCGCACCGAGACTCATTCTGGGTCTGACGGGAGGCCTCTGCTGACGAGGTGGAGGGCAGCGGGCTCTGGCAGAGCCGGGGCTGGTAGGGCTGGAAGTCATGCAAACGGGAGGGGAGCGGGGCAGCCGGAACAAGCTACTACGTCACAGACCGGGAGCACACGGGGCGTGCCGAGCACCCGCAAGTTCCCCGCACGGGAGGGAGGCTCCGCGACACCAACCTGGAGACGCAAGGCCGGCGGGGAGCGGGCCCCGCCAGCAGGCGCGGGCCCGGAGCAGACCGTGCAGCAGGCACCGGGAGGAAGGCGTGCGGAGGGAGAACGGAGCCCCGCGGGGCTGCCGGGCGGCTCGGCTC
>NW_024412421.1:33684188-33684467 GCF_014898765.1 Herpailurus yagouaroundi
GGGGGGGGGGGGGATACACAAGTAACACATGTGGTATCTAGCCAGTGACATCTACCTCTATTGTGAGAAGAGGAAAAAAGGGTGAAGGGGAACAGGACGGTGGGGATGGGAGCGCCGTGCCAGTGTCGCCAGTGTCGCCAGTGTCGCCAGTCTGGGAAGGGGGCTCTGAGGAAGCTGGGGGCCAGGGGGGCGGAGCCCTGCAGGCAGTGGGGAAGCCAAGTGCAGAAGGCCTGGTTTGTGTGAGGAAAGCCCAGAGGCCAGAGTGGCGGGGGGGGGGGG
>NW_024412421.1:33684567-33696388 GCF_014898765.1 Herpailurus yagouaroundi
CGGGACAGGTGACAGAAGGGGAGGCAGACAGGGAGGGCCTCGTGGCCGTGGCCAAAGGGAGGGAAGGCAGGACGTGACCAGAGGCTCTGGGCAGGGCAGGAGAGGCGAGGACGTGGAGCAGGTTACAGACGTAGAGGTGGTGAGGCGGTCTGCTGACAACCAGATGTGGGGGGCGCGCACGAAAGGAGCCAAGGAGAAACGGAGACCTTTCGGCCAAACACAGACGGCATCTGCCCCTGACCGAGACGAAGGACGCGCGCAGGAAAAGCTGGCGGGGGCACGAGCGGGGGCGGAGCTCTGAACTTGTGAAAATTAGGGTGAGCGCTAGCAGTGGGGAAGCATGGCTAAGGGCAGAAGGGAAGAGGGAGGCCGAACACCCTAGGGGCGCCTGGTTGGGGGGGGGCAGGTTAAACGTCCACCTCCTGATTTCAGCTCAGAGCTCCGGACTGGGCTCTGTGCTGACAGCATTAAGTCTGCTCGAGGTTCTCTCTACCCCCTCTCTTTGCCCCTAACCTGTTCGCTCTCTCTCAAATAAACAAACATTTAAAAAGAAATAAAAACAAAAATCCACCAAAATCTGCGAAAAAGAATTTCCATGATGAAGGATAGTCAAATGAGAAGAGACTGCTGGTTTAACAATTTAAAGGTCACTGATTCCTTCCACAAAAGGGCCACACTAGTGAACAGCAGCCTGCTCCAGCCTCCAAACCCACCGGTGGCTGGAAGGAAGACACCCTCAAGTAGAAAAATCCCATGGAGATAATGGTAGGGTTGGAAATGATGGCAGGAGACCCCCCCCCCCCCGTTTTGTGTGGATATGGCTGACTTGCTTCTATTCTTTGAAGGTTGTTTGTTTATTTTGAGAGAGGTCAAGAGAGTGAGTAGGGGAGAGAAGAGAGAATCCCAAGCAGGCTCCACACTGACAGCGCTGGGCCCAAGGTAGGGCTTGAATGCACCAACCATTGAGATCATGACCTGAGCCAAAACCGAGAGTCGGACACTGAACTGACTGAGCCACCCAGGCACCTCTAATGGCTAGGTGCTAAGAAAACACTCCTTTGAAAGACCGATGGCCCATAAAAATTATGACGCTGACACTGAAGTTTATGGTTTCCCAACCCTAGAATAAGAAGGCTTCAAAATATAAGTTTCCTTGGAGGAAAACAAAAATGCCACTGGGGGTACAGAGGCTGGTGAACAATGGCATGGGGCATTGGGCCCTTGCCTATTCGTGTTAAAGATACCGGTCCCCAATGACTGCTCCACTAGGCCTTCGAAGGCACAGACTGCACCTTCCTCGTCTAAAACATCTACTCACCTGCGTCTACAATGGCTCCCCCACCTCCACCCCCCGCCTCTCACTACAGAGCACAAACCTGGTGAGCATCTTTCCCAAGACAGGCTCACCATCTAGCGGCAAGCAGGTAAGTAGCAGTAAGCACAGAGCATGTAAATACAGACGCAGACTATACACACACGAAAAGCAACCTGTGTTTTTAAGTTTACGAGTGTGCAGGAGAAGGGCAGAGCGGGAGAGAGAGAATCCCAAAGCAGGGCTCAAACCCACGAACCGTGAGATCGGGACCTGAGCCAAAAGCAACAGACACTTTACTGACTGAGCCACCCAGGTGCTCAAGAAGAAACTAACAAGAGTTCTGTCTTTACTTTTCTCCTTCCCCTGTTGCATAACTGAGTTGAGGGCAAGAAGGTAGGTGCTGGTGGGAGAGCCATGGTGGCCCGGTGTGGGCTGAAGGAGTCTTGAGAGGGCGAGAAAGGCGTGTGGCAGACAGGCAGCTGGGGAGGAGAGTAGGAGCCTGAGAGGGGTGATGGCAGTGAAAGAGAAAACTGATTAGTTCAAATAAATACTTACAGATAACGGGAAGGAAGCAGCTTTCTTACTGCAGAGAAGGAAGTCACAGGTAGGAAAAAAGAAAATCTGCAAGATCCACGCAGGATCAGGATGAAGTAGGGAAGTACTGGGGTGAACTCGAGGTTCTCGATACACAGATAGATGTGGAAACAAATACGTACGTGTGTGTACATATATACATACGAACATGCGCATGTACATTTCCTAGCTCCGCCTACTGCAAGGACACGGAGGCAGTGATACCCCAACAAGAGGAGCCCATCTAGTGCCCAGAACTGGTTTTCTAAAGGCCATTCTGTGCTACAAGAGACCAGGCTCCTTGGAGACAAGCTAGTTCCAGACTGGGCAGGTGAGTCCAGACCATCTCGTGCCAGAAAGTGAGAAAGCACTCAAAGAATAAGGGGAGTGTGAGGAACACAGAGGCCGGCATGGGACAATCTGCACGTCAAAATAAATAATGAAAATAACAGATCCTAACTCACTGAATAACACACAAAAGTCCATGATGACATTTATAAATAAACTGAAAGTTGGAGGAACGAGACATCTACATAGTCCCAGAACGCCTGCCGACAAAAATCCTCATTTCCAAAGGGAAAAGGGGTAACTCTACAGAAGACCAGCTTCACCAAGTGAACCAGCGGTGGGACAAATGGAACCACAGCCACACACTGCAAGAGGCTGGCATCACTCGTGGGGTTCCGGCCAAAGATGCACACCTCGAATCAGTTCAGGAGGAAACATGAGAATCCAAATCAAGGGGCACTCTTCAAAATGTACTGGCCTGGAATTTTCAAAATTACCAAGGAGATGAAAGCCAAGGAATGGCAGAGACGCGGCTGCGGATGGAAGGGGACTCGAGAGACATGACCGGTAAGTGAACTCGAGGTTCTCCACTGGGTCCCTCTGCTGTGAAGACATTACTGAACAACTGGCAAACCCGAACGGGGCCCGCCTGAAAGCAGATAGCAGGAGTGTAGCAAGACTAATTTCCTGATTTTGAAGGCTGTGCTCTGATTATGTAAGAAGGACTTTGCTTGCAGGAAATGCCCCATGAAGTATCAAAGGATAATGGGTATCAGGTCTGCAACTCACTTTCAAATAGTTCACAGACCAAAAAAAAAAAAAAAAGTTTTGTGCTGTTGTTGGAACCTTTCTAGTAGGTTGAAACTGTTTCCAAAGTATGCAAAAAGAAGAAAAAAAAGTTTCATATTTAGCCTCAGCTTCTAGGAATGAATAAGAAGGACGGGAGTATTAACTTTTTAAAAGGGGGAAGGAATTTTAGTCTCTTTAATTACAGTCTGCTGCCCACCATGTGCATAATCAGACTATATACCACGTCAAACAGACTCACATGCATCAACTGCTATACAGAATGATGTTCTCGCATCCCAACAGATTTGACTGAGCTAATCAAAGTGAAATTCAAACTATTTCTCATTCTAATGAATTGACAGAGCCCCTGAAAAGATTCAGGGTAATTTGTTAAAACTGATACCAGTGTTCACATAATTTACATTATAACCACCAAGTAACTTTTTGAAAACCAAAGCACAATTGCCGGGGAATATCCTGTTAGTTTCAGCTGTCCATCACAGCGGACTTGATATTTTTCCACATCGGAAATGATCCCCATAAGCCTACCTACCACCCGTCACCATATGAAGTGATTCCCAGGCAGGCTGCACCTTTTGCATCCCCCAACGAGTTATAAGTTAGTCCCCTTTCCCTATTTCATCTGCCCCCTCCAACCCTTTCCCACTATGGTAACCAACACAGAGAGAGACAAACATAGTCTGTCTCTATGTGTCTTGCGTGTCTGTAAAAATCAAGTAACATTTTGAGGACATAAATTGAGACACGCAGTATAAAACAGATCATGTTTAAGAATTCAACCCAATAAAATGAGGACTCTCATGTGTCGCTGGTGAATGTAAGAAAACTCCTGTTAACTTCTTACAACTGTAATTTACCAACATGTATTAAAAGTCTTAAAAATGGAAGCAAAAACCTCTAACAAACCCAGTGACACAACAAACACTACCACATACCAAGCACTTATCAGGAGGCAGGTGCTACTCTAGGCAATCTGCATGTATTAACTCATTTCATCTTAACAACCTGTTACTGACCACCCCCACCCCCCACCCACGGCTCATCACCCCGCCCGGTGCCACACAGCTGTGACTGGGAAAGCTGGGCTGGGAACTTGTGTGTTGGGCATGGAGGCCATACCTGTAAGTGGTAGGTTACCCAGCTTTTCTAAAATCTCCCCTAGAAATTCATTCCATAGAAGTGTGAATCTGAAAGCATACAATGATTTATACCCAAAGATTATAACCGGGAAAAATTAAAGACCATCTAAAGGTGCAACAGACTAGCTAATTAATTAACTAACCAATACTATGGAATGCTGTGTAGCAATTTCAGATTATATTCCTCTGGAAGGCTGGATAATGGTTCCCCAAAGATACCTACATCCTCCTCCCCAGAGCCTGTACATGTTACTTTATAGGGCCACAGGGATCTTGCAGGTGTGATTAAACTAAGGCTCTCGAGATGGGGAGAGTACCCTGGATTATCCAGGCGGGACAATGTAATCGCAAGAGGGAGGCAGGCCCACGGGGCTACTCCTCCACCAAGTAGCAGATGAGATATTGGAAGCTGAGGCTGAGATAATCAGGGGACGGGCGCCAGGAGCCAAGGAACGCAGGTGCCCCTGGAAACCCAAAAGGGAAGGAAACAATCTGGCCCAGAGCCTCCAGAAGGAACGAAGCCCCGGTGACGCCCTGATGTCAGCCCAGGGAGACTGATTTTGGACTGCTGACCTCCAGAACCGTGAAAGAAGAAATATGTGTGGTTTTAAACCACTAAGTTTGTAGAAATTTGTTAGAGCAGCCATAGGTCTTGGAAAGATTTCTCAAAGAATATGGGGAAACGTTCGTGCAAATATTAAGTGAAACAGTTCATGGACAGGGTGATCCAAATCTTGACTTTTAAATAATGTATCTATATGCATAGGAAAAAAAGAATATGAAAACGTGTCTACCTAGTCGGTTAACAGTGGTTCATTCTACCCTTCAACGATATCATTACAGGGAGCTATTTTCTCAATTCTATTTATTTACATTTTTACAAAGAGTATGTGTTACGCTTTCATCATTAAACTACCAATTGAAATACTTCAATAAGCCGTCTAAAGTCAGTTTTATGGAAAAACAAATTTTCTGGCAAGACCGTGGCCGAAAGATTCAAAATAAATTAAAGATTGTGGTTTTCTTTAATAAATTGAAACATTTTATTTATTTTTAAGGACATAATCTCTATGCCCAACCCATGATCCTGAGATCAAGTCACACACTCCATCAAGTGAGCCAGCCAGGAACCCCAAAGATTTAGTTTTATTTATACAGACAGCAGAGCTTAAAAGGAACAGATTTCCTAGAAACCGTGTTAAAAAAATCCGTCTGTGTCTACCTCCCAGCTTCAGGCCAAGCTTTTCACTCATTCATTCTGAACAGGCTTATCATGGGCGGTATCACCTACTCACTGGGCCTAGTTAGGGCTGTTACTGGACCCATGGCTTCCTGGATTTACTTTCTAGGAATACTTCCCATACAAAGCTACGGCCTAAAAGATGGTATCCGCATAGTGATGGATTTTCCAGAATTGTATGCCTCTAACACAAGCGTAATCAAAAAACATTTGACATCAAATACTAAGTGGAAAATTAACAGTTCAAATCACGTATGCCAGGAACAACATTTAAGGAGATTTGCGTGAAAAACGAGTCAAAATAGACAAAATGTATTACCCAGGCAAACAACTGGTCTGACCAGCTCTGAGGTTCTTCTACTTTGCATTAGAAAAGAATGTCACCAAGATTACAATCGCGGTTATAAACTAAAGCATATCTGAAATCATTTCTTTGCAAGTAAGAACGCAATTCAGGAGGCAGGAAAACTACCTGCTTGTATCCCCCGATGGTCCTCTGATTATGCAGATACACCAGCTTTTTAATGAGCCTTTACTGAAATAGCTCTAGAGAAAACTGAACTGTGTTTAGGCCACGAAAGGGTAGCATTCAGTTCAATTAAACCCTGGCTATAAAAGTACCACTTTCGTAACTAATTGCGTGCTTGGCTGTGCTGCCATTGTTTAATAGGCTCACATTTAAGCAATGCCAAACCACACTATCTTGAAATAAAGGTGTATTCTTCAGCCTGACTGAACCATTCCTTCTGGCACATTCTGTCCATTAGCACGCTTTGTTAAGGGGAGAAAACAAATAATTCAGCCCGAAGAGTCAACAGCACCAGAGTGAAGAGGCCCAGGTCTACACTGCCCTTTACTGCCTATTCCTTCACAGGAGCTGTGCCCGTCTCCTTACTCTCTTTCCCCTTCGGTCATTCACTATTGGCTAGCTGCACGAAGCACCTCTGAACTTAGTACGCTCACGTTACTTGAAGCTCATTTCCTTAAGCAAAGGCCTCCTCAAGATAGTTAACAGATCTCCGCAGCACGTCATTAGGTCACAGGGAAGGGAAACTTGACCTGTCTCCTTTTACCACCTCCTGGCCTGTCTTAGGCAAGATGCTGAAAGAGACCAAAGTCCCTGGCACCCTCCCAAATACCAAATGCAAAGTCTAGCCTCCCATCTTGTTTTTTTTTTTTTTTTTAAATGTTTATTTATTTTTGAAGGAGAGAGAGACAGCATGAGCCAGTAAGGGGCAGGGAGAGAGGGAGACACAGAATCCGAAGCAGGCTCCAGGCTCCCAGCTGTCAGCACAGAGCCCAACGCGGGGCCTCAACTCATGAACCATGAGATCGTGACCTAAGCCGAAGTCGGATGCTTCACCGACTGAGCCACCCAGGTGCCCCTAGCCTCCCATCCCTAATATTTCAAGTCACCAAGGATTGGGAGTTGTCAAATTTTCCCAAAAGAATATAAAGTAATATCTCCACTCTCTCCTAGTGCAAAGAGGCAGTCGTGAACCTCCCGCTAAAATCCCTGCTTAGGACGCTAATGGAAACCAGGTGCAGTATACCCAAACTTTCACCCTTCCTAGCTTTCACTACTCTGTGACAATTACAGTGGCTGCCACACAGAAGAGGCAGTGGGCAGGGCAGAGCGATTGCCATCTACCAGTAGAATGACAGAAGATGGGGGGCGCCTGGGTGGCGCAGTCGGTTAAGCGTCCGACTTCAGCCAGGTCACGATCTCGCGGTCCGTGAGTTCGAGCCCCGCGTCAGGCTCTGGGCTGATGGCTCAGGGCCTGGAGCCTGTTTCCGATTCTGTGTCTCCCTCTCTCTGTGCCCCTCCCCCATTCATGCTCTGTCTCTCTCTGTCCCAAAAATAAATAAAAAACGTTGAAAAAAAAATTAAAAAAAAAAAAGAATGACAGAAGATGGAATCACACAACATGTGAATTTGAAGGGAAGGTTAAAAACTTCTTAGAAGAGCTTCAGCTTGATCCCATGGGGCCCCGGGTGCTTCAAAGGCTCTGCAAGCACCAAATTAGACTTTCTCGTTTTTCACAGACACAACCAACTCTTGATTATGAGATGCGTGGGGAGGGCAGTGGAGAGACCTCATGGGCAGGAGTCCTAGCAAGGCCACTCCCAGACACAAAAGCCACATATAATCCCACCTCGATGTAGGAAATACTCAGGAGACGAGACCAGAGAGACAGCAGATTAGTGATTGCCTGGGGCTGGAGTCAGAAATGGGTAGTGGCTGCAAATGGGCACCAGCGATCTTTCTGGGGTGATAGAAATGTGCTAAAAGTGGGCTGTGAGGGTACCTGGGTGGCTCAGTCGGTTAAGCATGTGACTTCGGCTCAGGTCATGATATGGTGCTTTGTGGGTTCACGTGGGGCTCTGTGCTGACAACTCAGAGCCTGGAGCCTGCTTTGGATTCTGCGTCTCCCTCTCTCTCTCTGCCCCGCCCCCACTCAGAGAGAGAGAGAGAGAGAGAGAGAGAGAGAGAGAGAGAGTGTGTGTGTGTGTCGAAAACAAACGTTAAAAAAAAAAATTTTTTTTTAACGTTTATTTATTTTCGAGAGAGAGAGAGGGAGGCACAGAATCCAAAGCAGGCTCCAGGCTCTGAGCTGTCAGCACAGAGCCCGACGCGGGGGCTCGAACCCACAAACCGTGGGATCATGACCTGAGCCAAAGCCGGACTCGCAACCGACTGGGCCACCCAAGCACCCCATACACTAAAAAAAAATTTTTTAAGTGGGCTGCGGTAATAACTGCACAACTCTGTTTACTGAGGAAAACACTGAATAAGAACCCTTAAAATAGATAAATTCTATGGTATGTAAATTTTGCCTCTAAAAAACTCTGACATAAAGGCATTTATATAAAATGTGTGCTGCTCATAAAAAAAGGTGGGAAGAATCCGCTCCTCGTTTTTATACAAATGCAAACTGAGAGCCCGCCGTTGGGAGCGGTGCTTACTAGCAAAGCTAAGAAAGACCAGAGGGCCACAGGAAAATAAATGCTAAGGAGTTCAGCGCTGTGATCTCATGCCACTCTATCTCCCTCCGAAGTGTCGTCCAGAACCTAAAGTAAACGTAAATATTTAACCTAATTTGCACAGACACAATGGGCCGAGATTCCCAGAGGCTCTCACCAAAACAAGGGTAAACGTCTTAAGAAAAACGGTATTGATCATCTAGAACAGTCTCAGGTAGCACCGACAGGACAGGGCAAGGCAAGACTGTAAGATCCCGCAGGTCTGGGAGGCAGGCCGGTCCTGAGAGTAGAACCCAAGAGTCACTCGGGCCCCCCTTGCCCACGAGCCTCCTACAGTCCTGAAAATCGGGGTGTTCGGCGAGGTGTTCAGACTGGGACAGTGCAAAGAAGGGAGGTCGTCGAAAATGGGACAGCGGCCCCCCCTGCGCGAGCCGACCCACGACCGTGGGTGCGCTGGGAGGCCGAGGGAGGCCGGGCACACGGTTTCAGGCCGTCGAAGTTTGTTTCACAGAAAGAAAACTGGGGGGAGGGGGGGTGGCGAGCAAGCCAGCACCGCGCTTGAGCCCGCAGAGGGGACCGAGCAGGGCCACCAGCCGCAGCCCGCCGAGCACGCACGCGCTGTCCCGGGTGCGGGAAAACGCCCGCGCCCCCCGCCCCGGGCCCCTCCCGGCGGGTCCAGGCGCGCAGCGAGGCCCCGGCCCCGGCCGCCGCCGGCGCAGACCCCCGCCCTCGAGGCCTCGGGCGCGCGGGAGGCCGCGCAAGTCGGGGAGGGGGCGTCGCTCCGGGCAGCTGGCAGCCTCCTAACCTACCTCCGACCGCCTCAAGCTCGGGTCCCGCGGGCCCGGGATAACGGCGCCTCCGCAGCGAACACGCCTCGCGTCTCCATTCGGGGCTGTTTACTCCCAACTCTCGCGAGAGGGCGCGACCGGGGCGGGGAGAGCGACGCCTGGGAGCGCCAGCCCCACCGGCTGTGCGTCCCCTGCGTGCCCCGCGCGGGCCTGCGTGCGCGCTCTGGAAGCCGGGGGCCGCCGGGGGCCGCCGGGACCGGGTCGGGAGGACGGACGCAGGTCTCGCGACACTTGCGGTCCGGGACGGGGCGGAAGGTGGGGGGCGTGGCCAGACTGCGAGGACCCGGCCGTGGCGGGGGGAGCGGACTCTCGGGGTGGCTGCTTGTGGGCCGTTGGGCCTTGGGGCCCGAAAGCGGCACCGCGGAGCCGGGGACCAGGGAGGATGACCCTGGCGGAACGGCTGGCACTTGACGCAAACGCCTGCGAGCTCCTACCCCTTCACCCTCCTCGCGGGGACTGACGGGGGCCGGAGCCGGAGCCAGGCTCGGGCGCCACCCCCAGGCACGCACCCTGCAAGCCTCTGTTGGTTTGCCCGACGCGATGGGCCCGGGGAGGCGGCCCGCTGGTGGCTCCGGGATCAACCCCCTGACGTGCGAAATCCCTGCCCCAACCCCGCCTGCCCGCTCCGGACTCCGCTCCTCGCCCCACTTCGCGGGGACCACTTGACGCCCAGTGGTTTTCGTTGTTGGAAGAAACAGGATCTGTGCGCTAAACTCGGAAACGTTGGCCTCCCCAGAGATGCCCGCGTGGTTTACATACTAGGATCACGAGCTGTCTTAGGCCTGCATGTTGGCTCTGGGTACAAGTGGGGGACCAAAAGCACGTTTTAGGTAACGCTTGTGTAAAAAATGATGTGCTATAATCAGATAAAACCGTTTATATCTTAGAACTTCCCACAGCACCATGATAATGCTGAATGGCACCAACGTGACAAGAAAGCACAGCACTTCATAGTCCCTTTATCATTATTTAACCAAGCTGATTTATACCCTAGATTAATACACCATCACCAACTAGCCTTGCGATCTTGGGCAAGTTGTACCTCAGCCCTTTGTACCCCACCTTCCTTACCCCAGAGAGGTATTTACACCTACCTTCCAGGATGAAGGTTAAAGGAAACACACAGGGCTGGGCACACCCATGTTCAATAAACAATGATGACTGTCGCTAGACCCGCCCACACCTGATGAAGTTCTTCTCCCCATTCTGAGATTGCATCAATGTTAGGAACTTACAGAGAATTCTTGACTCTTGCATTCATAAATCCTCAAAGTGAAGCCCTCCCATGCTGCCACCATGTAATGGTGGCACTTGATCTTAAACTTAAATGTGGGTGTGCCTGGTTCTTGATTTTGGATCAGGTCATGACCTCATGACCAGGAGATCCAGCCCCGCATCAGGCTCCGCACCAAGTGTGGGGCCTGCTTGGGATTCTCTCTCCCTCTCTGCCCCTCCCCCCACCCGTGCATTTGCACACTCACGAATTAAATAAACTTGAAACAAAAAACTTCAGTGCTCTACCGTGGGGTGAATTTGTCTCAGCCAAGGTTCTTTTTTAACAGGGCTTTAAGTCACTGTGCCACTGAACACACGACCCAACTAGGGGTAGGCTAGTGAACTGAAAACACCCGTGTCATGTGATGGTCAAGCCCCAAAGCAGGCAAGAGGACAATGCTGCCCGCTTCTGAGAACCCTACAAACTGAAGGGGGCCGGGGCACAAGACAGGTGTTTTAGAAATCTACTAAGAAAGGATGAGAGCCCTAGGCTCCTCGTCTAGCCATTTCCCACCACTCCAGGTTCTAAAATAACTTCATGTTTTACATGTATAATAAAGAATTTGCAAATTCCATGGGAAGGTAAATCTTTATTCAGACTAAATGCTATTTTAAAGAGTAACAGCCAAGCCAGTCCTGAGACAGAGACACAGACAGACTGGACTTGGTTTAGGAGGGCCCACGATATCAAGATTGAGGATACCACCTAACCCTCTGGTTCCCAAATGTGACAAGACTTTAAGTAACTGAGATTACAACAGAACAAGACTCCTCAAAAGAACTGTCTCTCCTGGGGCGCCTGGGTGGCTCAGTTGGTTGGGTGTCCGACTTTGGCTCAGGTCATGATCTCACGGTTCATGAATTCGAACCCCCCCCCCCTCCCCGGCCCCATCCAGCTCTGTGCTGACAGCTTAGAGCCTGGAGCCCACTTTGGATTCTGTGTCTCCCTCTCTCTCTGTTCCTCCCCCACTTGCACTCTCTCTCAAAAATAAATAAAGATTAAAAACATTCAAAAAAACAAAGAAAACAGAACTGTCTCTCCTTGCTGTCTCCCTTTTTCTTTCCGCTCCTCCTTGAACCCACTACAATCTATCTTTCATCCAGACAAAATGGCTCGGGGCAAAACCAGTAGTGATTGATCTCCATGTCGCCAAAGTCAATAATCAAAACCTAGCTCCATCTACTCAACCTATCAGGAGAATGAGAGCAAAACATCAACTTACTCGTTTTGAAAGACTTAACAGACACGTGGTTATGGACCATTTTCTTGCTGAATTAGCAGCTTTTAATGAATTACTACCACAGGTGTTCACAGACTCCATTATTTTTCGGTAATTTTAAGGGAATT
>NW_024412421.1:33696398-33729792 GCF_014898765.1 Herpailurus yagouaroundi
ACAGGTGTTCACAGACTCCATTATTTTTCGGTAATTTTAAGGGAATTGTTCCTATGGGGGAAAAATCTTTCATTCCAAATACAATTACTCAGAGCAAAACCTCTTCCAATGGAAGGAGAAGCAACAGTTTTTATTGTTCAATTTTCAGTTCACAGATTACTTCAAAGGTTCTTAAGTTCCCACATTCTTCCTAAGAAATCCCATCCGCAGTGGGCCCAATTCTGATTCTCAAATGAGCTCTGGGAAAACCTATTTTATCGAAGAAGAAACCTAAGGAACATTCTTCATTCTGATCTTTCACAAGCTTTGCAGCAGCTTTCTTACAAACGTCCTGCCAAGTAGAGAATTTTACAACATCACGGACATGATTTACTTGTTCTCATCACATAACGGCGACTCAATACCTCACCACGTAACAGCGTAGATATAAACGGGGTGTTTTTACATCAAGCTGCTGCTTCTTACTACATGTCAATGAAAACTTCAGGTCAATGTGGCATGAAAGCAAACTCTGTTCTAGTCTTAATGACCGTATGTTAACTGCTGGGTAGGGACAATGCCAACTGTGACGAAGGCATCCACGCTAACTCCCTCAACATGCTCAGTGCCGCGTGATCCCGCTACTAAGTTTTCACGTGTGAAGGTCTTCCTTTTGTGTAATGAAGGCCTGGTCTGTCAGTGGAAGAGCTTCTGAACTCAATCACTGATCTTCTGAGTCCGTGTCAGATCACGGACTCAGGAAATACTGAGGCAACAGCACTGGCGAAATCGTGGGTAAGACACCGAAGCGTGCTCTGGCCTGACTCATAATGGAGTACCATCTCAGGCGAAAACAATTCCGTACAAGTCCTGATTTCAACCTAGTTACTAGTTTCGAGCATCAGCGTCACAATCACAGACCCCCAATTCTTAACTGGCACGTACCGTCACGTCCACATGGCGATCTACGGTTGCCAAAGCACTAGAGAGCGGTCCTCAGAAACGTCTGGCTTTGTAAGATCCGAGCCAAAAACATTTATTTCACAGTAGGTTTCAGCGCCAACTCCTCTCGTGGGGGGTTGTGCCTAACGATCTTCACATCAGTGAGAGCGTTCACTATAACGTGTAAACTCATTACACGAACCAAGAACAAGCTTCTAATACATACATCATTATCACACACATAATTTGTCCATGTTTTAACGACAATGCCATAAGTACTTGACGTTTACTCCAATGATGCCACTATAAGAGAATATTACATGGAACAGGATATGAAAACCAGATATAAGCTCTAAAGGGCTAAACTTCAGTTATAAAATGGGGCAGAAGCTGAGAAATCACTACTTATCCACAGCAATTATAAATCAAGAGATGATGCAGGGTCAACCGTTATAGGTCCAAATCTAGTAATGAATTAATTTCACAGATTAAAAAAAAAAAGCAACAACAGAATGTATGATATTATACACGGCAAGCCTACAGCACAAAATTGGGTGGGCTTATTTAGTATGAAGAGGAGTAATCTAGAATTATAATACCCCATAAGGTTCCACGTTAGGCCATCTTAACAAGACGTATTTTCCAAAGTAACTTAACCATAAATAAAGTTGTCTGGATGTACGTGACACACATACGCACATGGCCTCTAGTGAAATGCCGCCTGAAGTGTAGCATTTTCACACACAAACAGAGCTATACAATATGATACAGGGTTCTACTGCTAATTACACCAGCAATCTTACAAAATCACACCTTTCAATAGTCTTTCCTGATGAACATTTGAAAATCAATACTATAATTCATCTACTGAAATAGATAATTTCCCTTAAAAAAAAAAACATTCGAAACGACAAGAGCTGACAAGTCGTATTATATTTCACTATCGAGATTGCTGCAGCTCATAGAACAACGTAAATCGCATGGCTTTTGGACAGCTTAGAGGAAAAAAAAAAAAAGCATCAAAATTTAGGTTCCCCCAACCAGTTCTCGTGCCTCAGTCGTTGTTTACTTCTGTACCATCCGTGTGATGTGGCCCTTGAGGTTTCTCCACAGCATCCTCTGAAAGTATTACGTACGCTTTGCAGACGATGAGTCAACAGTATGCTAAATACTCAGTAATAAAAGAAAACACAGAAGGTAAATGTGTTCTTCCAAATGTCAGAATACTGCAGGCTCCCGCGAGCTGGCAAAAGTTCCCAACCTTCACGCGGCTTCACGCTTTGCAGGATAAGGCCTCCTTACGCAAAGAGCGATTGAGAACATTTGCTCCCCACACCCAGAGCCATTCAGGCATATACTGTGCAAAAAGGAACTAAAAATAAAAGAGACAAAGGTTAGAAGGTTAGAATGCAAAGCACAGACACTTCAATGTCAGTATATGACTTAATGCAACAAATACCACCAATCAAATTAAATACGAAAAAAAGAAAAAGCCCTTAGGTGCTCTTGTACCAAACGCCTAGTTTTGTATACGAACCTGTTCTGGACTCTGCGGGAATTCAAGTACACTCACCACCCGCCAACCCCCCCACCCCCGCCAATGAGGCTGGACAGACGTACATGCAGGAAGGAGTATGAGCCCATCTTTACTTAACACGAGACGAACAGGGTGGTCATTTGGTTGAGAAGGACAAGACCGCTCCAGGAACGAAAGGCAGTTGAAACGGATAAATGCATCGGTGACTAGTACTGTGTGGGAAAAGGTTTGAGGGGCAGGATGGGGCGAAATGCAACAAGAGAACTGAGTCAAAAACACCGGGACCGCGGGACAGACCTGAGCTGTGAGGACGACGGCCTGGGCACCCTGGGGGAGAATCTACCGATGCCGCTCTGTCCCGGGGACTCCCACCCCCGCCATTTTGCCACCCAAGGGGATATAACGCGATGTCCAGAAACATTCCTGGTTGTCACAACTGGGGTGCCGGTGCTACTGGCATCCAGTGGGTAGAGGCCAGGGATGCCCAGGACAGCCCCACAACAAGGGATTATCCAACGCCGAATGCCACCCGTGCCAAGGTGGACAAAAACTCCGCGCTACGCTGACAAGTTCGTCCAGGACTGCGCTGAGTGGAAGTGCTACTAGTACGGTAGGGAAGGAGATGAATGGGAGGCCTGGCGGGCTCGGCTGGTAGAGCACAGGACACTTGGCCCCTGAAGAAGGGAAAAGAAAAGGAAAAGGAAGACAGAGAGAGGAGCAGACGGCTGGCAAGTGCTAAAATTCTAGCCTTGAACAGCACTAAAATAACAGAGGTCACCCCAGACCCGGGGTACCTGTACAACTGTGGGGAGGCCACAACGAACAGGAGGGGGGCCCAGTATCATGACCTGTGGGCTGACAGTCGTGGAGCCACGGATGTCCACTGCAGGTTCCAGAGAAGCACCAGCCCACCGCCTCACAGACAGGAGCCCAGTATCCGGCCAGGAGCCACGGGAAACTTTCTGGGGACGCAACTAAGGTCTCTCTGGACCTCTCTGCAAAGCAGGATTTTGTGGGGGAAATACCTGGATCCACCTCCCAGGAGCTGCTGCTCTCAAGCAAAAGGTTCTAAATCTAAGGAGATCCAGGAAGTCAGCTCCAGGAAGTCCAAGAGGACGCCGGGAGTAGGGACGCACTCAAACACACAGCAGCCTGGGGCAGACTCCAGAAGTGGAGCCCCTCTTCCAAGTACAGCAGTGCCCCTGCCGTCCCGGGTCTGCTTTCCATGGTTTCAGTTATCCACGGTCAAGGTCAAGGTCAAGTGTGGTCCAGAAGCAGACGATCTCCTGACTTTTCACCCTGTTAACAGCAGCCTAATGCTACGTCACTCACCTCACTCCCTCTCATCACAGAGGCACACAACAACAACAAGAAGGCTGCGAACCGAACAGCAAGGTATTTTCGGAGAGACCGCATTCATACGTCATCACGAGAAGGGCGAGTGCAGGACAGTAAGGTATTTTGAGAGACAGAGAGAGACACCAGGGTCACGTAACTTTTATTACAGTGTTGTTATAACTGTTCTATTTCATCACTATTGTTGTGAATCTCTTACTGTGCCTAATTCATCAATTAAATTTTATCGTAAGTACGGACATACAGGAAAAGACATGGTCTCTACAGGGCTCGGCACCATCTCTGGCTTCAGGCCCCCTAGGGTAAGGGTGGACTACGATGCGTTTTTGCAGTATGTATCCGGTGAAGGAGGGATGAACACCTAAGAATCTTCGCTTTTAATTTCCACCCCTGACCACTGTCTACCGCAAGGGGACCAGCATCGGGGTGCACTGTGCCACCGTCCTGACGTGCTGCATGTGGAGACGTCACGGGCACACCATCTCCAACTTACCCAAGCGGGGTCCTAGCACCCTGGGTAGCAGCGTGGAAAGAGCTTGGTGGAAAGAGCTACTGGAAGAGGAAAGAACTTCATCCCCTGTGTACTGACAGATTAGAAACTAAAGGGGCGACCCACCTACTTGTTTACAAGGGGAGTGAGTGTGAGTGTGTCTGGGGGGGCGGGGAAGGAGGGAAGGGAGGGTTGGGTCTCGGGCTCTGGAAGGCTCTGTGCATGTTCAGACCCTGACCCACTGTCTAGGTCAAGGAAAGGAGCTGCTTTTCTCCTGGGACAAAAGCCAACAGTAACCGATCCGGACGCAGTGTAGTCCCCGCAGGGACTGCTGTTCAGTAAGACGTGGGGAGCCGGAGCCGGAGGAGAAACTCAATAGCAAATGGGCGTGTTCGGCTGGTTGCAAATCTGCATCAGCAATGAAAACGCCGACGACGTGTTCCTCAGAGACCGGCGCGGGTGGGGCCTGGGTAAGACCTGGGAAGAGCCAAGGTGGAAAAGAGCCCAAAGAACCCGGGCCGGATCCTCGCGCCAGAGTTATTCCAAAGGAAGAAACACAGCAGCACCGAAGCCGTGCGGTGCGCAGTCCCCTTCCGGGCCGGCAACCGGCACGGGAACTTGGGCTGGGCAAGGGGGGCCGTGACCTCTGACACGGCTGCCGGCCTGCCTCCCCTGGCCCCTCACCACATCTCGAGACGCAATTCCAGGGCCTCCTCACCGCCCCCCAGCTCCCCTCTCCTCTAAACGCCACGTCTTCTTTTTCCAATAGCCACAGATGCACGGCACGCGTGAACAAATACACCCACCGTGGGGAGAAATGCCGAGCAGAGAGAGCCCAGATGCCCCACCCCGCCTGCCGGTCCCCGTGGCTCGGTCAGCGGACCACCAGGAGCACAGCCCCCGGGCCCCTAAGCAAGACCCTTTCTGGTCAACTTGTAGACTTAATGGCTTTTCCAGCCTAACACATACCAGAGTGTCTCTGGCCTTCACGTCAAGACCCACAGACAGAAAGCTATCAGCTTTTCCGTCGGCCTCGCTCTGTGCTCCGAAGCGGACAATACCGCCTGGTGCCGCTTCTGCGAATGACAAGTGCTCCCGAATCAACGCTGAACACTAGTTAGCAATTAAAGGAAAGGCACCGGACTCCTTTCGAGCTGCTTTAAGTCCAAATCGGTTTTTTTCTATTTTTTTGCTCGCAAATCATTAAGACAACCAGTGTAACGCAGGGAAGAGGCAATCGTTCAACTCCATGGACGGCAAGAACGCAGAAAAGGTGCGGCCGCGAGCGAACGCGGCTCCCGTGTCGGACAGTGTTCTGCGGACACCCGCAAGGGCTGCGGCCTGGGGAAGGAGTGAGGACACCTCCCCCCGCCGCCCCCCCCCCCCGACCTCTGTGCAAGCGCATCAGAAAGAGCCTTTTTTATACACTTAGCAGCCATCGCTGAATACACTGCATTCTCAGTAAAGGGTGGTGAAATGACTCCAGAGGCTGTCCAGAGAGCGGGTCCCACAAGGGTCACTCACCCGCAAGCAGGACCCCCCCCACCCCACTCCCATACCTCCTCGCTCTCCGAGTCCCTCACAGGAGCCACCAGACAGCAGCCCCTCCTCGCCTCCACGGCCTCCTCGCCTTCCTCACTGTCCCCAGGCCCACGTCACCTCCCCTCCTCTGCACTCTCGGTCCTGCCCTCGCTTCCGGCACCACGCCTTCTCTCCCATCTGTAGGCCACTCTTCTCCACACAGCCCTTCCCCCCAGCACTCACGAACAGCCACATCTCTGCTGCCATAAACGGACTGACAAATACACCTCCCTCCTCGGGCCCAATCCACCTGCCGCCGCATCTGTGGCGCGTGCGTTTTCCGTGTCCCTCCCCGCCACTCACGGCAACCCACGGCTCTCAGAAAGATCCCGAAACTGCCTTCATCGATGTCATCAAGGATTTCCAAGATTCTAAACCCAACACGGTGTATCTACTCTTGCTCCATTCGAAATGTGGAAAACTAACCGAGACAAACAGCACAGATAACGTTCTATACGGTTGGTACGTGGGGCACATCAAACTTCACCCAGTCAATTCCTCAGGCACTAAAAATTGACAGAGGAAGGAAATCTTCACAAAATTTGATCTTTGCGGCCCGAGAAAACCGTATTCGGAAGAGATGATGATTAGAAAGAAAAATCACAGCGTCTAAAGCTATCCGAGAATCCGACTATGGACAAAACAGTGATGAACGATCAAATCTTTGTTGTAAAATTGAAAACAAAAAAAGTGGGGCACCTGGGTGGCTTAGCTGGATAAGTGTCCGACTCCTGATTTTGGCTCAGGTCATGATCTCTCTGTCATGAGACTGAGCCCCACGTCGGGCTTCGCACTGAGCACGGAGTCTGCTTAAGATTGCCTCTACCCCTGCCCCTCCCTGCTCACGTGTGCAGGCTCGCTCGTGCTCTCCCTTTCTCTCAAAAAAAAAAATAAAAGAATTTTAAAAAGAAGAAAAAAGTGATAATGCTCAAAATAATTTGAGTAAAATAGAAACGAAAACAGACAAACATGTAAAGTTTTAACAGCTCTGTACAAAAAGCTACTCTAGGAATTAACAGATCTTCTGGGCAGAAAAATATACATTCTCAAGAAGAGTTCATCAACGTGAACTAATTATCACTAAAATGTGGGTGTTTTATAAATGCAGTCAAAACATCTGCCATGGCTCAGCCCCATCCCGTCCTTGATAGGTCTTCATTTTTCACATAACTTTAACGTTGGTTCACTGGCCTCGAAAACTACTGTTTTGCCTTTCTCTGCTTTTCTCCAGGAATGAAGGGCCTGGAAACAACCACGTAAGTAAAACTCCTTTTTATTCAAGAAACTTTTCGCCAAATCTTTCGATAAAAGTAAAAATTGTTGATTTACTTACCTAAGACTTTGGTGATGACAAATTTAACTATCTTTACGCACAGTCTCAAAAACATTTGCTTGGCAACCAAGAAACTACATATCAAAGAGCAACCATTCTAAACTAGGGCGCACCTACCAATTCCGCCACAATCTGCTCTAACAAATCACGAGCTCTCTACCAAATGCTTGGAACCAAATTTTCAAATATCCAAGTTACTCCTTCAACTACCAAAGACCCACACCTCTGTCACGCCTGAACAGGAAACTCAACGGTAGAGTCTATGCTTCTTGAACAAATGAGTTCCAGAATACGCTGGGGCATTAGCTGGCTCGATGGTTATGTGAGATACAGACCGACCTTGGTTTCGCGTTCGTGGGTTACACTGCTGATTTAAAGACACTCTCTCAATCATTACTAGAATCTGTTTGACTTTGGAATCCCCACGTAAATACTTAGTATGTTTACACTGCTACCATCTCCCTATATGAAAGCAGCGTATCTCATCTCTTAGGGATCACACAGATGAAACTATTCGACGTTCTTGATAAAATAGTAACTTCACAAAAGGGAATTTAGTGACTTAACCAGCACCACTAAGAGTGTCAGGTTTAAGAATCAGAATTTGCAATTCTCACGTTTCCGTGGTGAGACACGGCTTCAGTCAGATTGCCATGTATCATTTAGAGAGGTTCAGGATGCATTAACCTAATTACAGGAGCCGAGCGCATACTGTTACCTGGATAGAATGGGACCAGTATCCTGTGGTCCTTTTCGAAATGCCAAGGGTAGAAACAGCATGGTGTGCGTATACTTTGGGCGAAGGCACCAACCACGGGCACTTGTGCAGAAAGCTGCCGGGTGCGGTCACGTTGGTAGCCACGTAGAACGGGATTAGACTCTGTACGAAGATTCCTTTAGAAGCATACTCGTACTGCAGTGCTCTGCTGAAGTGGTCTAAATAAGCCTGTTAAAACGGAGCAGGGGTCAAGACTTAATTCGGGGGGAAGGTGGAAGAAAATTCAGGAGAGGAAAAAGGCTTGCTTATTACCATTTCAGGAAAAAAATACAGTCAACGCGAGCTGCCGACAAAGAGCTCAGCAAACCGGACCAAACCACGTAATAAAGGTCCTATTGCCTTCTGATGCCATTTTCCAATCGGGAAGACATTACCTTAGAAGCAGAAAACGCAGCCAGCTGGGGAGTCGGCTTGCAGCAGGAGCCAGAAGAGATGGTGACAACAGCGCCCTTCTTTCTCTCGACCATTCCTGGTAACACTATGTGGACCATCAAACTGGCCGCGGCAATGTTTACGTTTATGATATCCCAGAGTTTGTCCTCGGAGACCTGAGTAAAATACTGGGGGTAGGGATAAAACACGCCCACGTTATTCACCAAGATGCCGATGTCTCTGTCTTTCAAGGCTTCTCGAATCGGGTCGTAGATCTCCCGGCCGCTGCTGAAGTCCGCCACTATGATATCGGTCTCCACGTTGTAGGTGTCGGCGATGTCCTTAGCCAGCATCTGCAACTTGTCTTGGTTGCGACTAATCAGGATGATGTTGAGACCACGGCTTGCTAGCTCTTCTGCATAGGCTCTCCCGATCCCGTCCGTGGCACCTGCAACCCAAGTCACAGCAGGTGAGCACGATCGTCTCGGGTGCAACCTTCACAGGGAACCTTAAATACCCCATTTCCGGGGTTAAGCAGAGAAGGGTTCACACTGGAAATAAACCCCAGAAGGGCGATTTCACGTCCACCAAGCTGATTGTGAAACACGGCAGAGAATGGTTTTCAAGCTTATATCTGGCTTGAACGAGTGCTGGGAGGTACTTTCCTGGGAAAGTGATAAATGAAAATGAAATTTAACTTAAGGGAAGCATTTCTGAAAGTGGTGACGGTTTCTAAGGACAATTTCAGAACAGAGCCAAAGGAAAAGCAAGAGGTAGGAAGGTGAGCAGGACTGGGCACAGGAAAGCAGGAGAGGCAGACGTCACAGGACAATCCTTTCGAGAGGAGGGCAGTAAGAAAATGTGAACGTGATCACAACGGAACTACGTTCCTGTGAAAACTTCCCACAGAATTCAGTAACTCCTCGAGCACGGCATCCGACTTAAAACACAAACAGAAAAGCTTATACTGTTACCATTAGAACATTTCTTACCACTCACGACTGCCCATCTTCCGTATTGCTTGATCAGATCTGCTCTGCTCACCAGGCGTGGGATGAAATGCAGTCTGATCAGGCTGTAAAAGTCACAGACGACGGTGATGCTTTTTCGGGCTGTATACCAGGCTCCAACCAAGGCCAGAGCTTCCATGTAGCAATTGCAGGACCTGGCGATCTCCCGATACAAGAGGTAGAAGCTGTCAACGGCAGCCATGGCAGCCTGCGGGGGAGGGGGGAGGGGGGGAGGGGAGGGAGAGAGGCGTGCTTTGCTTAGTTAAGTTAAAGGAACACACGGAGTCTGAATGAAGACAGACATCTAAGGACGTCAGAGCTGGACAATTTTATGCATTCAACTAACAGTAATGTCTCAAACGCATGTAACCCATGGATCCAATCCATTTATAATCTCATTAACATCTGCAGCTCATAAAGTCCTTTTCTTCTAAAGAGATTAGTCAACATAACTACCAAGAGCTATCAAATTCCTACAAAAATTCAGGCACTGTGCTACATGTTGTGGATACAGAGATAAACACAATATGCTCTGCGCCCTAAAAAAGCTCCTCGCCCAGCACAGTGACAGACAGACTTTTAATTCATGTAACAGCTGAGAGGTGTGTTTACTTCCCTGCTTTCTTCAAATCGAACCAGTGCAGAGGCCCACCACCCACGCCGAGACAGAGTAGAAGAAACAGAGGCAGTATTAAGACACTGCCTTGGCCAAAAAGAGCTTACAATCCATTTGAGACAAAACTAAGCTGTAATACACGTTCACGTAAATGATATTGTGAATAAATAAAATACAAAACATATATTTTTATAAAACAGGTACTCCCCACACCCGAGGAACTGGTTTTCTTTTTTGTTTTTTAGATTTCTTTTTTAACATTTATTTTTGAGAGACAGAGGAACAGAGCACGAGTGGGAGAGGGGCAGAGAGAGAAAGGGAAACACAGAATCCAAAGCACAGCTGTCAGCACAGAGCCCGACCCGGGGCTTGAGGTCACAACGTGAGCCGAAGTCGGACGCTTAACCAACTGAGCCACCCAGGCGCCCCAGAACTGACTTTCTTAAGTGACAACAGAGCAGGACGCCTCTGTCTTACTGAGGTCACCGGGGCACCAATACCTTTGCCCTGCTCCCTACGGCCGAACAAAGAGTCCAACACAACTCGCTCTTGTAAGTACCCACGCAGCAAGCATTTACAAAGCCCTTACTATGTTCCAGGTACCATGACACATGCTACGGATTCACAGAGGAGTTCATTAATTGTACCCAAGAAAAGGGAAGGCCATTTAACAAAACAATTCTTTCGTTCTTTCTTTCTTTAATTTTTTTAATGTTTCCTTTTGAGAGAGAGAGACAGAGCATGAGTGAGGAAGGGGCAGAGAGAGAGGGAGACACAGAATCCGAAGCAGGCTCCAGGCTCCGAGCTGTCAGCACAGAGCCAGACGTGGGGCTCAAACTCACGAACCGTGAGATCGTGGCCTGAGCTGAAATCAGAGCTCTGAGCTCTGTCAGGGTGACAGCGCTACCCAGGCGCCCCTAAAGAACAATTCTAAATGCCATATGAACTGGTCTGTGTGTGCCCGTGATGAGAAATGACCCTGCCGAGACAGACAAAAGTCAGGCACTACCAAGGCTGATGAACTTGGTCCTAGACTAGGCTTGGGGACCGCTGACGCCAGATCCAGCCGTGTGCTGTCTGCAACGGACAAGATATCAAAGAGATCACAAGAGACTGCAACTAAATTAACAGGAACTCATACGCACAAACACAAGGACACAGCATTTATTACATAAAAGACAAATGACTTTAATCCAAAATATACTGAACATTTCTGGGAATGGGCCCTCTTTAGAAGTCCCATTAAAATAGGAAAAAAAAAAGATTCCTGAAACTAAGAAAATCCCCCCAAAAAAGCATCAAAAATAGGCATAAGCTTAAGGAGGCACGAGCGAATTCCCTCCCACTCCACTGCAATGTAATTTGAGCTCAATCAAGTTCTGCAGAGTGAAAACGAGCTACGCAGGAGAAAACCAATTAGCCACGGCAACAGCACACATTATAGGAGTGACAGCATACTGTGATAAAAGGCGCGCAGAGTAACAGAAAGCCTGCTGAATACAGATAGGTACATGTTGAATACATACAAACTGATACAGATGTGAATGTGTAATCAGAACTACAAACCGACAAAGTCACAAAGAAATAGGAGAGAAAACTGAGGAGATGATTGGGCAGTGGGGTTCCCAAATGCCCCACCACACGGATGGTCTCTCAAGCAGCGAGCTGTGCACAGCCACCAGATCACTAATGAAGCTGCTCTGGCCTGAAAGGAATGTTTTCCCCAAATAACACAGAAAATGCTGAAGTTGGCCCATATCATCTCCTACTGGTAAAGCCATATACCGGAGTTCTGTTCACAGAAACGTACCTCCTTCGACAAGAATGCCAAAATCGACCGTGAAGAGGAAACACTGTAAATTTCATTAACTGCGCAAACCAAATACTTCATAACGTGAGAACAACTAAACGCTCCTTTGGGGTAATTTTTCTTCGTCAACTACCCGGGCTGAGATTTCCTAAAATATGAAGTATCGAGAGCAACAAAGTTTGGCCGCAAGAGGTCCCTCCTGTCGCGATCAATCTGCCACACAGAAGGCCACAAGCCTCTGGAGTGACTTCCAAATCCTCCGAAATGCATTCAGCGTCGGGACTGTCGGTCCCAAGTATGTCCACTCTTCCCCCACTGCCCACGAATGCCCCTCCGAGGTTCCAGATGCTAGAGCCGAGGGAGTGTCGTGTCACTCTCTCCCAGGGTCCCTGCTCAGCATCTCACTGCACAGCCCAGTCCCGGCTGAGGCAGGTGGCTGACGGGACACGCCCCTGACCTGATGTGCTACCAAGGTGCTCACGATGGCCGAGACTGCTCAAGAGTACACGATTCTAACCAAGCGACCCAACCAGTCATTTCTTCCAAGAACGTAAAGACGAGATACCACGTTACACCGTCATCTGTGGAAGTTCCTGGCATAATTTTTTTTAACAGTGTACAAGTGCCTTCTTTCCTAACTAACCAAATGCTAACCCACGAGGAAAACAAAACGCAAAAAATAAGACTTGTATATACTACTACTTTTCCATCAAAATGCAAAATTAGGAATAACAAAACTACAACAAAAAAATCCAGATTCTTAGAATATTACATCTCTCCTCCCAATATAGGTGGGTGTATATGTAAGATACTAAAACAATGTGAAAATTGAAATCTTATGGTTCGAGATCTAGGGGGTTATCACCGAAGGAATAGTTGGGCGGAACTAACTGCACGGAGGGCACGTAGGAGGTTCCAGCTAGAGAGGAGAAGATCAAGTGTGACTCATCGAACGGCCTCGTACTAATGGGAAACCGTGTAAAGGGGACGTCCTCCTGCCTCAAACTCAGACACAATTTCTTCCAAGAATTTGAACATTTGTGAAGAAAAGCTCTAGCTACAGGTGTCTGACCACAAAGGAGACTCACAACTTTCTGCCGAGGCCATTACCTACCTTGGTGTCCTCTCACCTCCCAGCTGCCAGCTCTGGCTCTTCAGGAATATTCCGCTCTGCCCCCTTCAGGCCGACCTGTGAACAAAAACTAACGTGAAATAAAGTGCTTCCTTCTGCCCTCACAGCTCAGCTGGGAAAACTTTATATAAACCTAAGATCAAGGTGTTTAAAAAGTAAGAAAACACATGAATTCCTCAGCCGTGAGTCCCGGTGCAGGCAGCAAAGCATTTCCTCACCCCGGAGGACGGCAGACACCCACCTGTCCGCGGAGACGCCCTGCTGGGACGTCCCCGCCGCCCCCGGACCTTGTGTCCTAAGGAACATTTCGCAAAGTGGAAATAAACCAGCTCTGCGAGCCGGGAAACACGGCACTCTGCAGACACGCCCCGGGAGCTCAGGACACAGCCAGGGAGCAGGCGGGTCCGGGAGGGTGAGGGGACTGGCCATCCTGCCTCCGCGGTGTCCGCCCGGCCTTCCTGGGGCCCCCAACTGTCCCCTCCCCACAATCCACCTTCCTCCGCGCCACCTGTGCAGGCCCGGCCCCTCTAGTCCACGTTCCTGGAGACTCAGGCTGCCCGCCTGCGCCCAGGCACGCGGCACCCGTGTGGCCGTGGCGGAGGTGGCGGGAGGAAGTGGCCTGCGGCACGTGGAGCTGCCCCTTCCGGCCTGGGAGCGGGGCAGGTGCTTCAAGAACGAGCGGGGCAAAGCAACCTCTGCGACACCTTTCCCCTCCTTGCGCCCTGGACATGGTCCCAAACCATTTTGTTTTTGAAGACCCCCTTGCAGGCTGAATTCCTCGAGGGCTGAGAGCAAACCTTATTCCTCTCTGTTCTTCCAGCACCTTCCACAGCCGTGGCCCAGAGCAGGAGCTCAGCAGCCGGCTGCTACATTAAGCCGCACTACCCGGTCTCCAGCTCACCTCTCAGCCTCCACGCTTTCTTGTGCCCCCGCGCGGGAGGGGACCACCACGCAAACTTCCCCGACCCTCTGCAGAGACACTCCGTGTGCAAAACCCACCAAGGACCTCCTGCTCAGGGGCAGCAGAAAGACGCGGCAACTCCAGAGGCGAAGTGGCGGCAGCAGCTTCCAGGGCCTTGGACCCGGCACGGTCTGGCTTCCGGCTCTACCATCAGACTCCCCTCCGCCGTCCTATCACGCGGCCACCGTGACGGAATTTCACATCACAGTTCCACCACGGGCAAAGACCTTAAACGTGCACTGTCTCTGCTACATTTTTTTTTTTAATCACAGAGAATCAGAGGGCTGATACGTTCTAGGCCTGGTCTACAGCCTTGAGGGACAGAAGTGCAATGTCATCGTTCTCCAGATACAGCTCAACATGGAGAGAGCTAACTCACACCCACCAAACTCACAGAAGAGCGACAAATTCAAATACCAATTTATTTGTGAATAATAAACAATACCTCCCAAAAGTCTAAATACGCATAGTCACTGGTCTGTAGGCAAGTCTACCAGGAAAACCAAACTACTCAAACAGCAATGTTCACCTAAGTGTCAAACACTGACGACCCTTCACAGTTAAGCCCCTGCCGTCCCTGCGTACAAGGGATTCACCGAAACATAAAACAGAGCGATCCGGTGCGATGTGGCGAGGGCCCTGTCGAAGAGGGTAGAAGGCCCTCCTCGGTGGAGAGAAGGAGGCAAGGGCATAGCACCGCAAGAGGTCCAGCCTGCCAGGAAACGGTGACAAGTTCTCCAGGCCTACAGCACAGGATGTCCACCAAGGGGTGGAAAGGGGGCTGGGGAGGGAAGGCTGGATTGTGAAAGGCCCTTGTGCCAAACAGAAGCGCGTGGACTTACTGAGCTCCTTATGGCAAAGGGGGGCACTGATCGGGTTTGTTGTGAAAGGCGGTTTGCAGCAGAGGGAGGCGGCTGTGGTGATGCAGGCGGGAGGTGTGGGGCCCTCAGCCCTGGTCCTTCCAGATGGGGACAGGCAAGGTTGAATTGAGAGCTCACGGCTTTATGACCGACTCCCGCTGCTTCTCAGACACATCACATGTTTCTACACATTCGCTCACACCCAGATGGACAATAAATGGAAAATAACAGGAGACCAGACGTTCCTGACACCCTCTTCTCAACCTCCTCCCCCACCCTTCAGTAAGTAGTACATGATGGAAAATAATGTCTTTCTAATGAAGGAAGAAATTAAGACTTCCCCCAAAGCCATTAGCTTCCAGGAAACCTCATGGAAACCCAGGTTTAAAGGAGCTTATTACACATTTAAGTCTAGAAGCCTACCAAGATATGCATGATACTGAGCTGCATTTAACTTGCTTTGAGGGTTTGACTAGTTAATTTTCCCACAGGTAGGTATTAGCCTGAAACTTGGAAAAACCCATTTGGAAAGCAACGCTAGAACGGTCAAATGATCAGCTTTACACAGTCTGCTTGTAAAAAATGTTACGAAGCTTTGTTTTCTGGCCTCTACAGAAAACTAAATCATCAGTGAACAAAATGGGAGAAAAACAGGTGAGGAAAAGTCGGAACTGTCCCCCAGACGGGAAGAGAGCACTTCCCTATCACCTGTTAGGCATTTTCTACTTCTGCAAGGCAACAGTCCCAGGACTAATTCATCAAACACATAAAAAGTCTCTTAGGTAATCCATGAACTTTGGGCGATTATGATGTTCAGTGTAGGTTCAGCCTTGATTTAAAAAAAAAAAAAAAAAAAAAAAAGGGTGCTGGCACCTGGGAAGCTCAGTCAGTTAAGCATCCGAGTCAATTTCAGCTCGGGGCATGATCTCACGATTCAGGAGTTCCAGCCCCGCATCAGGCTCTGCGCTGACAGTGCGGTTCCTGCTTGCGATTCTCTCTCCCTCTCTCTCCGCCCTTCTCCTGTTTGTGCTCTGTCTCTCTCAAAAATAAATAAATAAACATTAAAAAAAAAAAAAAGGTACCATTCTGGTGAGTGATGTTAACAACGGGGCACTCTCAAGGGGAGCCTGGGGGGCTCAGTCGGTTAAGCATCCGACTTTGGCTCAGGTCATGATCTTGTGGTTCATGAGTTCGAGCCCCCGCATCGGGCTCTGTGCTGACAGCTCAGAGCCTGGAGCCTGCTTCGGATCCTGTGTCTCCGTCCCTCCCCTCTCTGCCCCTCGTGCTCTGTCTCTCTCTCTCTCTCTCTCTCTCTCAAAATACACACACACACAAAACAAAAAACAACGGGGGCAGTCTCTGTGTGGGTGGGAGCAGGGAGTATATGGCAATTCCTGTACCTTTCTCTCACATTTACTCTAAAACCTAAAACTGCTCCCCAAAAAAAGTCCTAAAACAAACCTTGTTAAAAAAAAAAAAAAAAAAAAAACCTCTAAAGGGAATATTGCAAACATAAAAGTATCGTGGGAAAATTATGGTCAAAACTGCAAAGAGTAGGGTGGCTGGGTGGTTCACTCAGTTAAGCATCTAACTCTTGATCTCAGCTCAGGTTTCGATTTTAGGGTTGTGAGTTTAAGCCCTACATTGGGCTCCACTCTGGGCATGGAGCCTGCTTGAGAAAGAAAAAAAAAAACCCTGCACGGAGCAAAGTCACCTCTTCAAAGCACTGCTGTGGCCAGTAACATCCTCCTGACCCAGAGTTTAGCTGCTGTGACTTAGCAGCGCAGAGGGCAGGCAAACCTCCCACAAAAACCTCCGGGAAGGAAGAGTTCGGAGAGAGAAGTCTTGGCTGCAACACTGCCACCACCACATCACCTGAACGAATGAGGCCCGGGGGAACATCAGGCGGGCTGGCCACGTTTCCCAGGACAATGAAGCAAGCGTGACGGCGAAAGACCGCTAACTCGCCACCAAACAAAGGCAGCGTGGCAGGCTGAGTAACGACCCTCGGAGACGGAGACGCCCACATCCTGATCCTCAAGCCTCATGAATACATCACCTTACGTGGCAAAGAGGACTTGGAGGATGGAGTGAAGCTAAGGACCTCGAGGCGAGATGAGCCCGGATGATCCGGGCGGGCCCACCGTGCTCACGCGTGTCCTTACAGGAGGGAGGCAGGAGGTCAGAGTCGGAGGAGACGCGATCGAGAAGCGGAGGTCAAGGAGACAGCGAGCGGGATTTAAAGACACTAGGGCGCTGGCTTTGACGACGGGGAGAGGGGTTACCTCGAGAATGCGGCACCTCAAGCACCTGCCAAAGGCAGGAAACAGATTCTCCCCAGAGCCTCCAGGAGTGACAGAGCCCTGCTGACACCCTCACGTCAGCCCAGTGAGACGGATTTCAGACCTCTGACTTCCAGAAGCATGAATGAATCTGCACTGTTTTTGTTTTTTTTTTTATTTTTTTTTCAACATTTATTTATTTTTCGGACAGAGAGAGACAGAGCGTGAACGGGGGAGGAGCAGAGAGAGAGGGAGACACAGAATCGGAAACAGGCTCCAGGCTCTGAGCCATCAGCCCAGAGCCTGACGCGGGGCTCGAACTCACGGACCGCGAGATCGTGACCTGGCTGAAGTCGGACGCTCAACCGACTGCGCCACCCAGGCGCCCCTAATCTGCACTGTTTTAAACCACTATGTTTGCGGTAATCTGTTACAGCAGCAATAGGAAATTAAGATGGATGGATAGATGGAAGGAAGGATACATAGACCATCAAGTCTAGTTTCTAGGACAGTAAAGAGACAAGTTGCAAATCCTGCACATCCCTTAAAGCACAACCTTCTAGTGTATGCAGGATCAGGAAAAGAGCCTCCGAGATTCCTACGATCTTCCCCTGAGAGGGGTAGACCCAAGGCCGTCCCCCCGTCCTCGTCAACAGCCGGCACTGCCCAGCTTTTCTGTAAAGCTCCAGGGCTGTCGACTTTATCTTCATTAACAGCGTTTCATAGGAATGTTACTTCTCTCATAGAGTCTGCATCTGTCTTGCTCTCTGCACTCAAATCCAGTCCGTCCTCCCAAGACCAGCTCAAGTCCCCGGTTCAATGCCAGCACTCACGGACAACACCAAGGACACGCCAGGCCTGGGATGAAGGGGAGCCCCGTGCCACTTCCTTCCCCTTCCCAGGCCACTGTACCAAGCCACCCCCCACCCCCGGCTCCGGCCCCGAGTTCCTGTCTTGCCCACGTAGCCCTTACCACACCACTCTGCGTTAACCGTTTCCTTCATCCCTTGGTTCCCCAACTGGAGCACAGACCTCCGGAGGGCAGATGTGTCTGAAAAACTAATCTTTCTATAGCTTGAAAAACTGAAAAATACACACGTTTTAAAACCCATTATGCATAGTTCAGAGAATAACAAGACAGCCACGCGGTCACCCTCCTTCACAAATAAAACCAGTCTTAGAAGACCCCCCCCCTTCTTCCCTGATCATATCCCCTTCGGCCACCCTGGGGGAAACCACTCCCCTGAATTCTGACATCACCATTCCCTTGCCCTTTAAAAAAAAAATCAAATAAAATAGTTGTACTTTTAGCCCAGCGGGGATTCTGAAAGAACGTGTTCAGTTTTGTCTGGTTTTGAACTTTATGTGAAGCAACCACAGCGTGTATATTCTTTGGTGACTTTCTGCTTTCACTCAACGTTGTTCTCGAGACTCACACGTACCCCGGGAGCTGTAGGTCAGACTTTTCGCTGCTGCACACTACACAGAAACACACAGCACAGACACGCCACGGCCCGTACACCCATTCTACCGCTGATGTGCATTTGGGTTGGGCTTTTGGCTTGACAATTACGGAGAGAGCTGCCGGGAGCATTCTCGTGCGCATCCCCCGAGCACATGCCCAAGAGTCCCCCGAAGGGGTGTGCCCGAGTCAGGCTGCTGGGGCCACAGGGCACCCGCGCACATGTTCAACCAGGCACTGCCCAAGCGGCTTGGTCTATCTGACCAATCCCCACGCCCGTCAGGGAGCGCCCCTCCCCAATGGCTGGCACCGTCGGCTCCCGCCCACAGGGTGGCTGTGAAACGGGAGCTATGGTTTTAATTTACGTTTCCTGATTATTAATAAGCTTGACTGCATCCTTTGATGCTTCTGTGCTGTTTGGGGCTCTTCGTCTGTGAAGCGCCTCTTCCTGGCTTTTGCCCTTACTTCTACCGTGCTGTCTTTCTTTTCACTCTATATTCTAGACACCGCTTCTCCGTATGTTTTGTCTCTTTACGGTGCTTTTGACGAACTGAATGTCTTGATTTCAACGTAGTCAAATTTATCAATCTTTCTCCTGTATGGTTTGTGCTGTGTTATCCTCCAGTTCAGAAACCCCTCTCGGCCCCGAGACATAAACAAATTTCCCTGTATTATTTTCACAAACGTTCTATGCCACTTTGCTTTTCAGACTTACGTCTTTAATTCTCCTGCAGCTCGGTGATGGTGTGAGGCTGGGATCACACCCATCTTTAAAATTCCTCCTCAGCACCTAGCATGATGCTGCATATACAATATCTCTGTAACAAATAGATCAAATACTGCTTTGTGTTCACAGCTCGGATTTCACTCTTGAGGAGAAAAAAAAAAAAAAACATAAGAAGCTTCTCAACCTCTGGGTCAGCACTTTGACCAAGTTATTATTGGCGTAGCATGACTTTTTGGAATTTCCTTACTTCCTTTGCCAATTCGGAGGCTACGGCTAACCTGAATTCACGGGAAGCTCAGTGGAAAGAGCAGAACATGGGAGTCCTCGTCTAAGATCCAACAGTCCTGGGTTTTGGGTCTCCATTTGTGCAACAGGAATTAAAACAACAGTGGCACCCACTCCTAGGCATACACCCCAGACAACTTACACTCACACAGAAGCTTGTACAGCCATATTCCCAGCAGCGCTATTCACAATAGCTACAACGTGGAAACAACCATCAACAGATGAATGGATCAACAAAATGTGGCCAATCCACATTTGGTGGGGTATTCGCAATAAAAAGAACGAAGTACGAAGCGCCCTGCTACTCAAACCCTGAAAACACTCTGCTCGGTACAAGAAGCCAGACACAAAAGGCTACAAATCATACGAATCAATCCACAGGAACTGTCCAGATAAGGCAAACCAGAGACAGAAAGTAGATGGTCAGGGCTGCCAGGGCACAGGGGCAGTGGGAATGGGGAGTGACTGCTAACGGGGTAGGATTTTTTTTTTTTCTGGGATGATGGGAATGTTCTGGAATTAAAAAGTGGTGATGGCTGGAGAGAGTGAATATGCCGCTACGAAGAACATTTTGAAATGGCTAAAACCTTAAATGGTGAATTTTCTGTAATATGAATTTTATGTCAATCTTTAACATGCACTAAAAAAATGCCAATTTGTTGAACACCACGCTACTGGAATATTCCTGTAGTGACTAAAACCACAGACGCTGAAAATAGACTTCCTGGAGTCGGATCCTAAGAGCTGTGTCTTGGGTGAAGGTGAAATTACTTCACCTCTGGGCTTTCCTTACATCATCTGTAAACACCGACATAATAGTTCCTGCCTGAGATCACAAGAATTAAAGGACCTCATACTTACAAAGCACTTAGAACAGTGCCTGAACTTAAGTGCTCACTAAATGTTAGCTATTAGCAGCTATAACTCGATGTGCAACGTTAGCTACGGGCTATCTGTAGTGGCCGGGGAATTAGAACCAAGAGCTGGCTCAAAGCAGAAGTGTCCCCTAAGGACTTTAGCCCTAACACCTCACTGTTTTCTCACTAACGTTAGGAGGCAGAGTTATCATCACCCCCCCCCCAGTTTACAGATGGGGAAACTGAGGCTGAGAGAGGTTAAAGTGACACACCCAGGACCTCACGGGAATTCGAATCAAGGTCTAACAAAATCCAGAGCCCTGGCTGGCCGCCCCACTGGGAGACATCACCCCCCCCCCCCCGGAGGGAATCTGGCTGTCATCACCGCGGGGGCTGCAGGTCTTGGGGTGGCTGGGCTGCACGCTCCTCTGAACCAGGGACCAGGACCCTTCCGCTCCGGCACCTGGCGGCGCCCAGCACACCCGAGCAAACCACCGCGCTTGGGGAAGCGGCGGTGGCCTTTCTTCAGGCGCTCCCTTAATCTCAATTACTCCTAATTCAGAACAAAGACGACAACAAATCCCACTCCAAGTCCTTCAGACATGAGAATAAAGGAGCGCGCACAAAGGGGTGACTCTCGGAGCCTCGCGGGGAGCCCCGGGCTAGGGTCTGGGGCCAGAGGGGCCGAGCTGGGGTGGGTGGGGCGCGAGACCTTCGGGGGTCCCTGGGGAGGGGGAGGGCCCAGAACGGGGGTCCCCCGGGGTGCAACGCCGGGATGGGAGCTGGGAAGGGGCGCCGCGGGGCTGAAGGAATGAGTCTGGAAGGAAGGGTGTCGAGGCGGGGGGTCGTAGGGAACGGAGAGACGAAGAGGTCCGAAGGTCCGGGATGCTGATGGCGCCGAGGGGCACCGGTCCCGGGGGGCGTGGCGGGGCTCACAGGGAGGGGCGCGCCGAGGGCGACGAAGCCAGCTCGGGGCCCGGGGCCGGGCGCGGGGGGCGGGGGGGGGTGGGGACGCGGTACCTGCAGAGGCGGCGCAGTCTCCGAGTCGGTCCCGCCAGAGCCGCGAGGCCGCCGCCCCCGTCACCACCGCCACCGCCGCCCCGCTCAACGCCGCCGCAGCTGCCGCGGGCCGCGCCCCACGTGACACGCGCCCGCGCCGGGGGCGGAGCCGTTGCGGGGCCCGCCCCCGGCGTCCCTACGTGCCGGCCCACCTTACTGCGCGTGCGCGGCGGTTGCCGTGGAATCCGGGCAAGCGTCTGGCCGCCAAGGATTCGGGCGCGAGTGGTCGGCTGAGGAGGAAAGCGGGGCCTCCCTGGCGGGGCCGGGGACAGTAGCGACCCCACGCAACGGGGCTTTCGGGGCTTCCGGAATAAGCATGCACCCCGAGACCTCGGAGCCCGTGGTGGACGGGCCGGCGGAGCAGGGCTGCGCGCAGGAGCCGGGCGTGGAGGAGTCGGCGGGCGACCACGGGGACGCAGACCTGGGGGGCCGCAAGGAAGGTGCCGACTGCCGCCCCAGGGAGCCGAGGGGGGGCGAGGGGCTGCCCCCAGCACCACACCTGACCTTCCCAGCCAGCGGGAACAACAGTAATAATAACAGGAGCGGCACACTCTTTTTAAAGGATGCGTGCCCAGCGTTCACCTCGTTTGAGCCTTACACCCTGCCCTCTGCGGCAGGCCCTCCTCCCCCAGTTCATAGAGATGAGGAAACGGACTTAAAGAGGTTTTGAAACTGGCTCCAAATGGATCACCCTCATTCAGTCAATGACAGAACAGACCCATGCTGCATAGTCCGACTCCGGAGCGCTAGCCCTTGCCCAACACCCCCTTCCCCCATCGCCCACCTGTTCCATGTTTTCAACGTATCTCTTTGTTGCTACCACCGTGTAAGACCGAAGGCTCTCCCCTTCTAGACCGCAGGCTGTGTTGGGGCAGGATTTCCTGATCGAATTCAATGTCCAGCCCAGTGCCTGGTCCGTGGTAGAGAGCGAGTGAGGAGCTGGTGATTCTGGGGTCAGTGGGTGACTGCCTCCACAGAGTTTCCCAGAATGGGTTTAGAAGACAGCCTTCACCCTCTGCTCCCATTTCTCCACTCCATTTCCTTTAAGGGAAATCTTTTAACGACGAGACAAACTACTTGATTTGTATTTCATTTTTTGGACGCAGTCAACAAACGTGTCTTGAGCACTGACCTGTCCAGGCAAGCCCTGTATGGAAGAGCTGTAGGGAAGCCTTGTAGCCGTCTGGAAAGAGATAGGCTTTGGAGCTGCTCACGCTGGGTATGGGTTGCGGCTCTGCAACTAACTAGCTTTATGGCTGCCAGCCCAGGGTTTAAACCTCTCTTTGGGGGCAGTCTCCTCATCTGTAAGCAGGGATAATCATAATTAGGTTGCTGGGTTACTGTGGGCCATTAATCAACGCTAGCTCTTGTCATTCATGCAACCAATCAATCATTACGTATATGGAGCACCTCCTCTTTATTCCACAAACACTTATCTGGTGCCTCTCTTGGCTGGGCATTGTGTGCAGTGGGAAATAGAAGAGTGTAAGACACAGCCGTTTAGTGTGGTTCGATAGACCACAGGAACACAGAGTGCGGTCGCCAGTGGCTCTTAAAGGTTAAGTGCATTTGAACTGGCCAATTTTGATTGACCGCTAAAAAAAAAAAAATTAAGTGCCTTTAAATGTGCTCATTCGCTTCTTACCAACGATATTTTCACCGTTTTTGTTTCTTTTCCTGTGGTTTTTCTTTCGAGAACTTTTACAAAAGAAGAGAGAACATCATAACAAGCGCCCAGGCTCCGTCACTAAGAATTGAACATGATCAATACTTTATCATTTCTGCTTGAAGTCTTTTTTCAACTTAAGAAATAAGGCATTTCAGATAAAGTTGACGTTCCTTTTGGCCTCCTGCCCTCAGTTCATTCTCTGCTCTCCTTCTCCAGAATTTTGTATGAATTCAATCACCTCTGTCTCTGTAATATATCCTTAAACAGTGCAGAGCATCGGTTTGTATGTTTTAAACCTGTATGAATGTTATCCTGGGCTTATTACGAAACTTGCTTTTTCATTTCATACACGATTCTGAGAATTATCCGTATTTTTTTAATGTGTGTCTATTTTTGAGAGAGAGAGAGAGGGAGACACAGAATCCGAAGCAGGCTCCAGGTTCTGAGCTGTCAGCACAGACCCCCACCCAGGGCTCGAACCCGCAAGATCATGACCTGAGCCAAAGTCGGATGCATAACCGACTGAGTCACCCAGGTGCCCCAAGAATTGTCCATATTGATTGATGTAGCTCCAGTGGCTTCTTTTCCAAGGCAGACTAGTGATCCATTGTTTTGTATAACCAGTCGCTATGGATGTTTGCACTGTTGACACTCTTTGGCTGTTAAAAGTAACGCAGAAATGAATATCTTTGCACACATGTCCTTGCACACCTGTACAAGAGCTTTCATAGAGGACGTGCCCGGAAACAAACTTCCCGTGGTCCTTACCGATGCTTTACAAACTGTCACCCACGTTCCATACTAAACACAGATACTAATCAAGCTGAAATTGGGCAAATTTTTTTTCTACCCTCTTGACCTCTATGGAACCAGTCTCTCTCTCTCTTTTTTTTTTTATAGCAATTAATGATCCTAAGGAAACACGTGTGGGTCCTTCTGACATACGCTACCCAAGCGAGCAGAAACAGAGTGGCGATAGCGGGGCAGACGGTCACTTAGGACACCAGACAGATGACAAGGGAGACCACGGCCCCAGGTATGTGGGCATGCTGCTGCCAGTGCCAGCGCACATTTACTGAGGAAGGAAGATCATGTGACCGCCCCTTTGTATCAATAGGGAAACTGAGGCTCGGGGAGGTTAAAGAGCTGGCCCCGGTGTCTGAGAATTGGTAGGGGAGTCAGGACGGCGCTGCCTCTGTGGCACAACTAACCACAATGTATTAAACTTTAATGCCAGACCTGGAGAGAGAAATACTGGCCGTTCTTGATGACACCGTCGAAAGTATTTTTATTAGAACCTACACAGCAATTTTCACGATTGCCGAAAGTGATGATACGGGACGAGGCCCTGAAAAAGGCGTACTGAAAAAGAACTTAAAAGAGTTACCAGGCAAAAAAAAAAAAAAAAAAATTAGTTATCAGGCATGTAGGATATTTTGGAATTTGGGGAAGAAGTTCTGGACTGTATTGCAAATTGAAATTTCAAATTGCTGACAAATTGCAACGAATTTCCTTTTCATGTTTCTCATGCAACAGAATGACTAAACGTTTTATACAGAAACTCTGCAAGCAACACCAACTTTACATTACCCCAGCATTGAACGACACGCTGTATTTACACTTTAAAGGTAAGGACCTGGGGGCGCCTGGGGGGCTCCGTCGGTTAAGTGCCTGACTTGGGCTCGGGTCATGATCTCACGGTTCGTGGTTTTGAGCCCCTCACGGGGCTCTGGGCTCACAGCTCAGGGCCTGGAACCTGCTTTGAATTGTGTGTCTCCCTCTCTCTCTGCCCCTCCCCTGCTTGCTCTCTGTCTCTCTCTCAAAAATAAACAAACATTAAAAAAAAAAGTTTTAAGGTAAGGACCTGCCCCAGAAGTGTCGCATCAGGCCGAAGTTATCAAAAGTGTCTTGCTGGGATCCTCTGGAGTTCTCAAAGTATATCAAGGTAGAAATTTCAGAGTTGAGTGGAGATTTACGGAAAAGCAGTATTTCTCCGAAAAGTCTTCCCTGACTGGAGTTTATAAAGGGGGCCACTGCCCGTACCGATACCAGGGAAGCGTGTTGCGATCTTTGATTTATATTTTCTTTTTTTTTCTTTTTTTTTTTTCAACGTTTATTTATTTTTGGGACAGAGAGAGACAGAGCATGAACGGGGGAGGGGCAGAGAGAGAGGAAGACACAGAATCCGAAGCAGGCTCCAGGCTCCGAGGCGTCAGCACAGAGCCCGACGCGGGGCTCGAACTCACGAACCGTAAGATCGTGACCTGAGCCGAAGTCGGATGCTCAACCGACCGAGCCACCCAGGCGCCCCTTGATTTATATTTTCTAAAGGACTTTACGTTTTTCAGACCAGCAATCTGGTGGTGAACACTGGGCTTGGGCGGGATATGTGTTGAAAGATGAGGGTTCTTGGCGGCCCCAGGCCCGAACAGTAGGAACAGGGCGTCCCGGAGGGCTCAGGTTGGGTGTGCCGAATCACACGTAAACCTCAGCTGGGGTCCGTGGACAGGGCGATTCCCAGCGGTGATGACGAGGAGGGACATCTTCCACTTCCTCTGAACTCAGGGTGGCCAACCTGCTTCGTCGGTCCTCCGTGTGTTCCTTATTCAAGTCAGTAAACATGGACTTAGAGTCTCTGTGCTCAGTGCTGGAGACACAGAGACACATATGGCAGAGGTGCCTTTGGTGTCCTGCGGGACGGGGCGGCCCCCGGGAGGTGCACTGTGCCAGGAAGGCCCCCAAGGGCTCTTAAAGAAACGCAGGGGCTCCTAGCTGGTCTCCTCACCTCCACGTTGCCCCTCCAAAATTCTGCACCCAACGTAGGAATCGCAGGGAATGGGATGATGTCGCAGGGCGGATCCCGAGGGGACCGATCTTTAAGAGGTTGGAAGAAGAGGACCCAACAGGTTGGACTCAGTGGAGAGAGTCAGAAGGTACAAGAGCTAGGAGGGAGGAGTCCCTGGATTCTCTGCTGCTGCCATGGATCAAATTGTCCCCAAACCTAGCGATGAAAACAAATTCAATGTCTGGTACCGTTTCTGAGGGCCGGGAATCTAGGAACAGCTTTGCTAATTCAGCGATAGTGCAATTTTTTAATCAAAACTTCTCCAGGGGGGGCGCCTGGGTGGCTCGGTCGGTTGAGCATCCGACTTCGGCTCAGGTCACGATCTTACGGTTCGTGAGTTCGAGCCCCGCGTCGGGCTCTGTGCTGACGCCTCGGAGCCTGGAGCCTGCTTCGGATTCTGTGTCTTCCCCTCTCTCTGCCCCTCCCTCGCTTGCACTCAGTCTCTCTCTATCTCTCTTAAAATAAATAAACATTAAAAAAAAATTTTTTTTAACTTTTTTGGGCAAAAAAAATAACCTTTCAAAGGCTTTGCGTAAGAGCAGAGGAACGATGAACTACAAGTTGATAATGAGTTACTAAAGTAAAGAAAACGTCTTCTAACCTTAAATTTGGCTCATAAAACTGAAAAATGGAACGAAACAAAACCCACAGTTAGCACTCCTTTCAGGCTTAGCCGGGTCCCCACGCTCACGGTACGGCTTCCCTTGGCTGTCTTCCCCTGCTTGGACCTGCTTCTGGCTCTTTTCGGGAAGGCCCCCCATCACCTCCACTCACTCCCGGCCATGAAGGGAAGGAAGGTGGTCGCTACAGGGCTCGGCCCCACCTTACCCGGACTGGCCGTCCCAGCGAAAAGACCACCTCTCTCCAGTGGAGCCAGCAAACCCCCCCAGCTATCAAAGCTGGCCCCGCTTGGCTAAGTGTGACTGGCCCCCAGTGAACTGCTAAGACTCTGTTTGCCCCCCCCCCAGGAAGCCATGGGGCAGCCCCAGGAGAGGAATGCCCCTCAAGGAAGGTGGCCGTGGTGTTCCCAGCGGAAGGAGGTGTGGATGCTTGGCAGGGAGGCATACACAAGGGTGACCCCGAGCTCCTCTGACGCCCCCTTCCTTCTCACCAGGTTTCGATCGCATCGAGAACCTGGAAGAGTACACGGGGCTGCGTTGCCTCTGGCTGGAATGCAACGGGATACAGAGAATCGAGAATCTGGAGGCCCAAACCGAATTGCGATGTCTCTTCCTGCAAGTGAACTTGCTTCATAAAATCGAGAACTTAGAGCCTCTGCGGAAGCTGGATGCCCTCAACCTGAGCAACAATTTCATCAAGACCATTGAAAACCTCTGTAAGATGCCCCCACCCCCGCCCCCAGGGGTCTTTCTCTGTGCCACTGCACCCACCCCTTTCCCCTGGGGGAGGTTCTGAAGGATTTGTACACCTCTGTCGCTTACTTCTGCCCGCCTCACCTTCCAGCCTGCCTGCCGGTCCTGAACACGCTCCAGATGGCCCACAATCACTTAGAGACCGTGGAAGACATTCAGCATCTAAAGGAGTGTTTGAAACTTTGCGTCCTCGACCTTTCCCACAATAAGCTGAGTGATCCCGAAATCCTGAGCGTCCTGGAGAGCATGCCTGACTTGGTAAAACGTGCACACGCTCAAAACTTGCGTTCTTTAGATACCGAATCTCTCGTCCCTCCTTTCCTCCGGGCTCTTCCTTCTCCCAGTCTGTCCTCTTGGTGTTTGGAGCTGGAGTAGCTCGAATGCCCAGGCTCCGGGTCATTTCACCCGCAAACGTTTCAGCGTGGGCCGCTGGCAGACGAGGACTTCCTTTCTTGACTGCTCACAGTTACCCCCCACTGGCCCCTCTCACTCCTCCGCCAGAGAAGCCGGCCCCCCTTTCGGGACTTTGTCACACTCCGGATTTGGTTGATTGCACCCCCGTGGTGTCGTTTACATGTTCTGCTGGACCCGTGTTTCTTGTGAAATGCTGATGGGGCCGGAGGCGCGGTCCAGTACAGCTCAGGCTGCGGCACATCGCAGGGCCTGTCATGTCTGGTTGTCTCTCTTGCGTGGAACTTGAAGAGAGCCTGGTGGCCCCCTCATGTCGTCAGCCTGCTGCAGCCAGTTGAGGCCCCCCACCCCCACCCCCCGGCTGTGTAGCAGCCACTGGTGAACGCGGACACCGCCTCGATGACCCATTCCTTCAGGAGCCACGCGGTGGCCATTGCCCAGACCCCATGTGCCTGCCACGTTAGCTGGCGTACTTCTGCAACCGGGAACCCCCTCGTCTAGTGGCTCCCCATGCGTAGTTCACACAGAAAAGGCCGGGACGAAGGTCTGGTCCGTTCTTTTTATTCATCGATTTTCGGGGAAGGGGGTCAAGAACCCAGCGACCACTAATGGTGACAATGAACGGCTTTTCTTTCCTGGTGTCATCATAAACTCGGGTTTATGTCTACAGTGTCTGATACGATTTAACCCTTGCTGTCACGTGTACCGAGGAGAGGAAAGTATGACAAGGAAATTTACAAGGAGAGCATTACAAGGGGCACCCAAAACCCCTGAGTTTACTGTTCACCACTTAGGGCATGGATGTGTAAAGGCAAACCTGGGTCGCTTTAAAGAATGGTAAGCAAATCACAGTTCAGGAACAATCTGAGCAGCTGGTCAAGAAGGGCTAGCTTAGAACTGCCAGCACACGGCGATAATATAAAGCTGTCATATAATACTTGTTTTTTCTCGTTGCTTAACTGCCGTAACAAAGTACCACACACTGGGCGGCTTAAGTGACAGAAATGCATTTTCTCATGATTCTGGGGGGTAGAAGGTCCAGGATCAAGGTGTCGTTGGGGCTGGTTTCTCCTGAGGCCTCTCTCCGTGGCCTGTAGACAGACGGCTCACTGCGTCGTCACGAGGTCCTTCCCTCCGTGTGTGTCCGAATCCCCTCTTATCCCCGAATCCCTGACACCTGTCACACCGGACAGGGGCCCACCCCAATGACCTCATGTAATCTGAATCACCTCTTTAAAGGCCCTATCTCCAAATTCGGCCACATTCTGAGGATGCTGGGGTTAGAAATTGAACGCGTGAATTTGGGGAAGGGGGGTGGACACAGCTCAGTCCGTGACAAAAGCAGTCTGCTTTACAGTGACGTTGTGATCGCTTTCAAATCCTCCCCACACAATGCAGCCCCTTAGTGCCTGCCCCTGGGTGTATTGCCCCCCACCCCCACCCCACCCCAGCCCTGCAGCGCTGGCCCCTGAAGGCACCATGAGAATGGAGAAGGCGGTATGAGAATGATGTTTGGGGAATGCTACGTTAAATAGCGTATGGTGAATTTATTTTCACCAATAACACAAACCACTTTAGATCAGAAAACTCACGCCTTCAGGCAAACTAGTTTTAAATGGCCCTCCCAGGGGCGCCTGGGTGGCGCAGTCGGTTAAGCGTCCAACTTCAGCTCAGGTCACGATCTCGCCGTCTGTGAGTTCGAGCCCCGCGTCGGGCTCTGGGCTGATGGCTCAGAGCCTGGAACCTGTTTCTGATTCTGTGTCTCCCTCACTCTCTGCCCCTCCCCCGTTCATGCTCTGTCTCCCTCTGTCTCAAAAATAAATAAACGTTAAAAAAAAAAAAAAATTTTAAAAGGCGCACCCGGATATCACCTTGGCCGCTCACTTCTCCGAGTTTCGCAGGCCGGGAAGGAGGAGACGGTGTGTAAAGACGGGGGGAGGCCACGCTGCTCCAACGACATCCAGCACTTTCCAGCCTTTCCCTAAGTCAGTGCTTCCTGTCCGCCTGGCTGCGGTGTACGCTTTCTTAAAATGGGTGCTGGCTGGGAAAGAGGGAAAACGATCAATTAGACCGAGGTTGATGTCAGCAAAAGGGCTTGGCTGAGCAAAACAAGGCCCTCGCTGACGCGGAGAGGCCTCCGGATGTGCCTCCCGAGGCTGTTCCGGAAGGACGGTGAGATTCCAGATCTGGCGTTCAAGCGCAAGAAAGCGCTGCTCTCTAATCATCAGCTCTGGGGACAGAAAAGTGAGGAGACCCCTCTGGCTTCCCTGATAAAGTCGTGAGGAGATGGCGTGGGCACATGCGTTGTGTTTTGTTCTCTCAGAGCACCGCACGCGTGAGATAGTTCAGTCACACCCCTGTTTTTGTAACTGCTTTGGTTCATGCTTACAGCGTGTACTGAATTTGATGGGAAACCCCGTTATCAAGCACATCGCAAACTATCGAAGGACAGTCACCGTACGACTAAAACATCTAACCTATCTGGATGACAGACCAGTCTTCCCAAAGGACAGGTAAGGAGGGGGGGAGCCTTTGGCTCACGTTTTAATACAAAATTGTTGTGCACACTTAACAGTAAACTCGTACAAATTTCTGACTTGGAAGCATTTTCGCACATCGTCACACATTGTTAGGAAACAAGTTTGATGACTGCATAACTGTTTATAACAAGAAATTCCCTGTTTTCGAGCGCTTATTCATAGATTGGCCTTTTCATAATCCCCTGATGAGTATCCTTGCATGTGAGTCTCCGACCTCGCTCCTGCTGATTTCCATAAGGTGGAATTCTGGGAGTGGTGTTATTGGATTAAGGACTGTGGTTTGAGCCTTTTCAAAGGCGCTTGTGAGTATTTTCTAATTGTTTTTTAGCAAGTTTGTAAAGTTCATAACTTCAGCAGACATAGCCGCCTGAAAGAAATCTTTGCCGGGTTAATCGGAGAGCGAAGACTGTATCTCATTTTATTTGGGGGTAACTGATGGGGTCGGGCGTCAGGCAGGGGCATCGTCTCCACCCATCACTTTCTCCCGCGCTCCTTTTGGAGGCCCTTTCCTTCCTGGTTGCTAAGAGCTCTTCCTTATATTAAGAATATTGAACCCAGGACTCCCGTATGTGTTGTCACTACCTTCATCTGTGTTTTTAATTTAAGTCCCTTTTGATTCTCACAGTAAGCCCCCAGTAGTACGGGCTGCCGATAATACGTTCTTGAACTCGCAAACTTAAATCCAACCAACAAATATTTCCAATAGAAGTGAGAGCCTCCTCTCCAACCAGGCGAGAAAACAAAACCGCCTGCTTCTGGGCAGTCTGAGTTCTGTCCGCTCCGAGGGGCTCGCTAACGTCCCCGGCCTCACATTCCTCTCCTGGAAGGTGGGGACAATGTGACCGCAGCGTCCTTGTTCCACGTGGGGTTTGAGCAGAGCTGGGCTCAGAGGAGAGAGCGGGAGCCCCACCCGGGGCGGGGCTGACCCCGCAGGGAAGGGTGAACAGGGGTGGGAGCCGGACCCCTGGCGGTGAGACCCCCGCGCTCTGGCTCAGGGCCCCGAGTCCCCTGGGTCTTAGTTCTAACCGCGCCCACCCCTGGCTGATGGAGCGAGCCACCGGATGTTCTCTGTGCCCCGGAAGCATTTCACTGGTGTTGCAGGTGTCTACTCACGCGTCACCTCGTTAAGCCCTCCTGACCCCACCCCTCATCTCGGACGCACTTTTCCACCTGGGGTCTCTTTAACCGGATTTCTTTTCTGTGGACACATCAGCCTCTGGCATACTTGTTTCCTTCTTTAGGGTCTGTCTTTCCCCATAAAAGGGCAGTTCTAACAGAGCGAGTATCGTCACCTCTTGGGTCACCTGCTGCCGTATCCCCAGCCCCTAGAACAATTCACCCATTCAAGGTGTACAAGTCAGTGCTTTCTAGTGTATTCAGGGTTGTGCGCCCATCCCCACACCCATTCTAGAATATTTTTGTCGCCCCAGGAAAGTAACCCTTACTCATTAGCTGATATCCCTCATTCTCTATCTCTGTGGGTTCTTTCTTTTCTGGATGTTTCATATAAATGGCATCACACCACGTGCGGTCTTTCGTGATCGGCGGAGCAAAACCGTTTCAAGGCTCGTCCACACAGCAGTATGTATCAGTAATCCGTTCCAAAACAACGTCACAAAATAATATTCCATTTGGAAATGCCCCATTGTATTTATCCATCCGTTGATGGACTTTTGGGTTGTTTCCACTTTGGGGCTATCGTGAAGGGTGCTGCTACCAATGTTCGTGTGTGGGTGTTTGTGTGGACATCTCTTTTTATCTCAGTTGAGGGGATACTTAGGAGCATCACCCTGGCTTGTACGGGAAGAGTATGTTTATTTTTTTTTTTATTTTTTTTTTAACATTTATTCATTTTTGAGAGACAGAGACAGAGCGCAAGCAGGGGAGGGGCAGACAGAGAGAGAGAGAGGGAGACACAGAATCCGAAGCAGGCTCCAGGCTCCGAGCCATCAGCACAGAGCCCGACGCAGGGCTCAAACCCATGAACTGTGAGATCATGACCTGAGCTGAAGTCAGATGCTTAACGGAATGAGCCCCCCCAGGCATCCCTGGGAAGATTACGTTTAGCCTTGAGGTTGCCTGGCTCCCTTCCAGAGCAGCAGCACCGCGATGAGCGACTCCCTGCTTGGCGTCCTCGCCAGCATCTGGTGTCAGTGTTTGGGAGTTTCAGTCCTTCCAGTTGGTGAGATGTGGGATCTCATCGATGTAATTTGCAATTCCCTAATGTCATAGGATGCTGAGCTTTTTTGCCATCTGCCTATCTTCTTCGGTGACGTGTCTAGGTCATTTGCCCGTTTTATTTTTGTGTGTGTGTGTTTTTAATTTTTTTTAATGTTTTTATTTATTTTTGAGACAGAGAGAGAGCATGAGCAGGGGAGGGGAAGAGCGAGAGAGAGGCACAGAGTCCGAAGCAGGCTCCAGGCTCTGAGCTGTTAGCATAGAGCCCAACGCGGGGCTCGAACTCACAGATCGTGAGATCATGACCTGAGCCGAAGTCGGACGCTCAACTGACTGAGCCACCCAGGCGCCCCGTGTGTGGGTTTTTTTTTTTTTTTTGAGTTGTCATAGTTGTTTGTTCGAGACAGAAGCCACCTCCCAGTTATCTTTCTTGTAAATATTTTCTCCCCATCTGTGGCTTCTGATTTCATTAAAAAAAAAACACCTTTTTCTATTTTTAAATTATGTTGTCTTTGTGTCGAGTTGTAGAAGTTCTTTATGTATTCTATTTACACATCCTTCAGCAGACCTATGATTTGCAAATACTTTCCCACATTCTGTGGGTTGTCTTTTTACTTCGTTTATGGTATTCTTTGTGTTACAAACATTTCTAATATCGACAGAGTCCGAGTTCTCTGTTTTTCTTTTGTTGCTGCTGCTTTTGGCATCACATCGGGAGGGTTTTGCATACCATCAAAGGCATAGGTGTGCGCGTGTTATCTGGAATCCTTGTGGCCACATGTCCCCTGTGCCTTCAGTTTGATTTGAGGGAAATGAGCAAGTTTGGTCGGACAGTGTATGTTTTGAATTGACTTTTAACCTGCGAAAATTCAAACCTTCCCAGTTTCTGGTGTTTTTGTTTGTCCTCATCGACAGAGCTTGTGCCGAGGCCTGGGCCAGGGGCGGGCTC